>NW_024378812.1:0-12694 GCF_016835505.1 Polypterus senegalus
TATCCCAGAACAATTTTCTTGAGACATTTCATTACAATGGAGTGAGACCCACAAGTCTGTAGCCATTTCAGATGGTTGAATTTTGTTTTGATTTTTTGACACATGGAGAACCTTGTCTTTTGGAAACAGATGGGGACCTCAGATTCGCTGAGTGAGATATTAGAAATTTTATTGAAAATAGCAGATAATTGCACACTACCTGCTTTCAAAATGCATCCTAAATTTCTCTCTGAATCATGATGCTTTATGGGCATTGATATGTTTTAAAATCTGCCATAAAACTGAAGAAGAATGAATCATTTGATGCAGGAATCAATCTCACAAAAGGCAGTTTATCATCCTGATCAAACTTGGCACAGAAGCTTTTCCAGGTGAAGGAGATTAAAAGTGGATGTGAATGGATTAAGCATTTCTTTGTAATCTGTAATTATCTGTTAACTCAGCCAAATTGTATGTGGTTTAAGAACGATGTTATCCTCCATCTCCATCTTATCCCTGTATTAATGTTTACCAACTTGAATTTCTCACGTGTCTTGTATGTTTCTCTGTCATCAACCTCTGGTGCACTGTTGCAGGATTTCAGTAAATTTTGAACCTGACTGTTAATCCATGGCTTGTTATTGATAAATATTAAATTTTTTTTTTAAGGCACAAAGTCATTCAAATATTTTTGATAAACCATTTTAATAATTTTCTATATATTTTCATAGGAATGAAAAATCAGAAATGAGATCTCTCTCTCTCTCTATATATATATATTGTAAAGGACCGAGGAGACAGCAATAAGAGTTGCGGTTTTCCGGCCCCGTATATTGTACACAGCAAAACAAAAGGGTCAAAAGTATAAACTAAACAGTTTAGATCGATACGCCGACTCTGGCGCCGCGCCATTTTATTGGGGAGGAGCCGGAAGTGGAGGAATGCTGGGAAGGACCGCAAGGGAGGATGGGAAGGATGACGCCAGGGCAAGATGGCGGAGGAAGGGCGGAAGTACAAGACTGCGGTCAATCCAGGCCTATGGTGCAGGAAGGTCTCTTTTCTATGAGGAAGCAGAGGGAGAAAGTTAATACCCCACCATTCCCTGGCGGCGAAGTGGTTTCCCAGGTGCTATCGAATCAATCCGCGCCCTCCTACTCGGCGTGAGACCATCCCCCTTAGCCCAGGACCGCCAGGTCGGGCGGACCTAACCAAGAGGTCGTGAATACGAGAGAGGGCATCGGCATTGGCCTGAAGGGTGCCCGCCGATAAGTGACAGTGAACTTATACGGCTGTAAGTCCAGGAACCACCTGGTGACCCGCTGGATTCGACTCTTTGTGCAGGGACATCCACTGAAGTGCAGCGTGATCAGTCACCAGAGCGATTCGCCACCCAGCAGGTAGTAACGGAGGTGGGTCACTGCCCACTTAATGGCCAAGGCCTCCCTCTCCACTGCCGCGTACCGGGTCTCCCGGTCCATCAGTTTCCGGCTAAGGTACATCACAGGGTGTTCGACACCATCGACGCTTTGGCTCAGCACGCAGCCCAGGCCTGTGTCCAAGCGCCGGTCTGGAGAATAAACGGGAGCCCAAAATCGGGCGTCCGTAACACAGGTGCCCGCGTTAGGGCCTTCTTTAGGTCACTGAACGCTGTTCTGCTTTGTCGGTCCACACCACGCATAGGGAGCGCCTTTTGTCAGGTTCAGTCAAGGGTGCTGCTCTTTCGGGAACGGGAACAAACCGGCGGTAGTAACTCGCAAGCCCCAAGAAAGCCTGCACCTGTTTCTTGGTATTCGGACGGGCCATTCTAAGATGTCTTTAACTTTGGAGCCCTGTGGCCGCACCTGTCCTTGTCCCACGAGGTAGCCTAAATATTTGGCCTCCTTTAATCCAAAAACACTTCCGGGGTTTATGCGGAGGCCGGCTTTAGCCAGTGTTCGGAGGACAGCTGCGACCTGCAGTAGATGCTCCTCCCAGGTGCCGGAATAGATGACAACGCCATCCAGGTAGGCGCACTATAGGACTGGTGGGGCTTCAGCACTCTATCTACCAGACGCTGAAGGTCGCCGGGCCCCGTGCAGCCCAAATGGGAGGACCTTGTACTGCCAGTGCCCGCTAGGGGTGCTAAAGGCCGTTTTCTTTGGATGCGGCTAAAGGAATTTGCCAATACCCTTTTGTCATGTCAAGGGTAATCAGATATCGAGCGCACTCAGCCGCTCACAGAGGGACTTGTCCAGGGAAAGCCCAATGCAACGGATCATGATGGGTGCAATCGTAGCAACCTGGAGCCTCTCATTGAGCAACTCAAGTTAGGCATACCAAGACCTTCCAGTTAGCCATCTGGTCTGCTAGGAGCGTAGGCTCGACATACTGGGACCTGGACTATCGTGCAGGCTCTTTCAGAATTCCACTGTCCAGACATCTGACTTACACCCAAGGGACTGCTCAGCCTTTAATCCTCCCGCTGAGGGCCTCTCCGGTCCGAAGCATGTGTGATGGTGACCCATGGAGTGGAGCACCTCGTACTCTCCGGCCATGGTGACTAATCTCTCCACCGGTGGATGGGCACCGAAGTGTCAGTGTAACTCCTCTCCTCTTAAGGCCTGCGTACCAGAGCTGCGAGTTCAGAGCCAGCAGTCCGATGAACACAGTTGTCGTCCACGAGTCATCCTCAATAGGTTTTTGAGGAGCGATCTTTGATGCCTCCCAATCTGAACACCTAGGCTCAGTTTGCTTGTCAATCCAGGCTTGCGGATATTCAATACGAGCTCTGATGGTCTGGATTGGTATCTCGCACAAATCAGCGATAGGGGTTAGGCCCAGTTCTCTTGCCTATATACCTTAAGATCTGTTAGCCGCTGAATTAAAGTCCATTTTAGTCTCTAGAGTTTGGGAAGGTAGAAACTCAGCATCTGCAGTAATTGGCACTCTCCCTGACTGACTCCCTTGATAAGGGCAAGCCGCACTGTGTTTGTAACCTGGGTCAATGCAGCGAAAAGATTCATACCAGTATCTCAGAGGCTGATCTTTGTAGTTAACAGCTGCAAGAATTCTGCTACTCAAGTAATCAGAATACTTAATGACTAGATGATTACTTTATGGATATAGAGTTGACTCTCAGGGTCTACTAAGCCATGAAACCTATTCTCAACAGGGTACAAGCTTCTGTATGAGGCCTAGAGGATGTACTGTCCCCTTTAGAATCCTGAAACGAGGTTGGCTCCTCAGTCTGCATCAAGCCTTGACCTACCTCTACAAGTTCATCTGATTCCAAGGTCCAGGCTATAATCCGAGCTTAATGTCTCCTACCACTTTTCCGTAGTTTGGCTAGGATGAGACAGCACCAGCATATCTCAGGTCTGCTGGAAATTGCAGCTAATTTCCGCTACTCACATGGTAGCCACTGTATCCGTTACGTGAAAGATTATGTACGTAGTGCACCATACTCTTGAACAACATCCATCAGACACAATTAAATAGTTCCACCCGATGCTTATAGTATTAACAGTGATTTGCTGCAGGAATCCAGCCTGAAGACGCATTTTGCTATCCTCACAGACATGGAAGTACTTAGGCATAAGGAGCGTCCATGGGCTCCTCAGCTCCACCTCACCCCACTCTAATCTCACAGGGTTAGTGGAACTAGATGAAGACTCCAAGGATCATGACCGTCTGGAATTGGGACTATGTGCGAGAGCGCCTCCATCTATATATATACATTCAATAATAAATAGTTAATTTACAATGATTTTTTGTGAGAAAGTGGCCTAGAAAGTAGAGCATACTATTCATACTACTCCACATGTTTATTCATTTAACATTTGCTGACATGCACCCCAGTGTCTTCGCAGACCAATCATGGTAGCCATCTTTGGTTCATCTGTGCATCCTTCCATTGCAACTATATGAATCACCATAGTAGAGACTTCCACTTCTTATGAACTCGATGGCCCACTGCACTGCAATTAAGTCAATACAGAATTATTGTCGATACCGAACTTGTGTCACTCTGTCGATGCCGAGTCACTCTGATTGTGTGAAGTCCTGGAAGTCTCCGGACTATAAGACATGGCAAGAGTCCGCTGAGAGTGTCCCCACTGGCCAGCCTCCTACGAGGCTCCCATACCAGACAGATGCCTCTTGGATTGAAGTGAAAGTCCTCTAGTCAACTGCATGATGAAGAAACTCCATTGAGAATGTCTCTTTTCTCTACTTATTTATTGATACAAAAATACTCAATATATTCTCATATATATTATAATTAAGATAATATACATAATGTAACACAGGTCGAAAACTACAGAGTTGTTGACATCATCACTATCTTTTTTATTTAAATATTGACATTCTGCTCAGTAAGTGTCAATTTGCACCTGATTGGATCTAAATCACTCACAGAATTGTAGCCTTCTCTTCTACAAGTTTCTACTAGCTTGCTCTAATTTACATTGCTGCATCAATATACTCAAGTTATTTATAGGAAAGGAGGTCAGTGCTAGAGACATTACTTTTGACTAAAACCCTGATGTAGAATATTATCCCCCTCGTTCTTAATCTCTGCACTTTGTAATGGAACAAACATAACCATTGATCAATATAAGTCACCTTGTAAGGATGTCAATAGGAGAAATAACTAAGGATTAAACCTAGGAGATCCCTGCGTTAAGATGACCCCTCCTGATTTGTGCCCTGAAACCATTATGGAGCAGTATTGTTATAAATTTAACCTCATGAGATCAAAGATGATTAAAAATTTGGCAGAAATTTTCCATTGGTTTTAGAATTCAAACATGTCAATCAGAATAAAATTACAATTCTTCTATCTTCCATTCTTGAGGATATGTCAACTTCAAAGTAAATTATTCCTCATAATTGGTAAATTAGACAGTTAGGATACTAGAAAACCCTGCATGAAATAACCTTTCTGTCTAAATAAACATTAGTTGTTCTAATTTTAGAAACGATCTCATATATATTCAAAAAGTTTTAAAAAAAAGTTAACAAATGTAAACCCATAGACTTAGAACCTATGGTACAAATCACTCCATATACTTGGCCATGAGTATTTCTTGAGCTAGGACCTGGAACGGGATATTGGAACAATTGACTCTCATCTAGTGTCCTTATCGGCCAATAGTGAAGAATTGGTCTTGAAAACTGATCTAACAGACAGTCTTCTATCAGATTATCATTAGTTTCTTAAATTTACTTCTAATCTATATACAGAAACCATTTCTTGGGAGAAATTGAAATTCAATGAACGAAATACAATTTTAATCTTCATAAATCAGATGAAGCATTTGAGATCAGAGTTTTATCCATTTAAGGAATTCTAAAGATTAAGTTAAAAAACTTTTCAAAGTCATAGTCATTCATTTCTTTTCATACTCTCTGGAAGAGCATATTTAATTTCAAGTTAAATGTTTTCTCCTTTGTCAATCATATGTGCAAGGAAGAGTGTTAGCATTTAATGAATAAACACCATGAGATAAAAAGAGACCAAGATGTTTGGTGAGCTTAGAGAAAACATTGGTACTTAAGTTTAGGAGATCAATCATGAGAGGTTATTCTCAATGTTAAAAGATTATTGTCTCAGCTGAAATGAAAGTGAACTCATAAAAAATGTACTCTTCTTAAAAAGTCTTTTTATTAGTCCTTTTACCTAATGTAAGAACATAAACCATATCCTTGGTCAACAATGGACATGTCAAAAAACTTCACGACCAACCCAGTCATCGTAGGAGAAAGGACTGACTATGGATCTCACTAAATTTTGGACTTTCAATGATTATTGCATCAGCCTCACTTGTTTCCCTTAAATTTTCTTTTCAAAGTCCACTAAAATTTTCTTAATTGAGAACATTGAGCAGAATGACTAGATTTGTTTCATAATCATGTAGATAAGTAACCTTTTCCCACTTCTTCAATATATTTATGTAATCCATCTTGTAATTTTGAAATGTAAATGCTTTATTTTTAATTGTTCACTACATTCCCCAAAACTGAACCATTACTCTGAAAAATGTCTTGAAAATTCTTCAATGTTCTTCTTAGCAAGGTCAGAAATCATGAACTATTCATTGAGTTTGTTTGCCATCATGAACCATGTTACTTAAACACCCTGCATGTTCCTCTTTGTATCCATCCTACGGAGTCATCAGGTTTCTTTGATTAAAGTCCGACAAATGAGATATTGTGCTTTCTCTCCAGATTTCACTTTGGGCTGGTTCTCATTATGTGTTGAATTGTTCTTGCAATGGACTGATCATGCGTCTTGATCTTTAGGACTCATGGACATTGGTCACTGAATGAATAAAATGGTTTGACAATGTTCTTTTAAATTGAAATTGATACACTACAAAGTGTTAAATAAGTTGCCTTTTGGTAGTAGGAAAGATTTGCCCATTTCAAAAGTGTTCACTGTTAATTTCCATTGTGGAGTCATGGGCTCCCTGAAAATAATCTAAGATTTGACACCTGCAGTGTTGATTTAACAATAAACAACTTGGTGTGTAAAGGTCACTGAGCTAACATCCTGCATTATTGCTCATACTGCAACTGCACTAATTTTGTTATCCTAGTAAATTTAAATAACTTTTGTCCATATGTTTGATCTTTTTGCATATGACTTAATGGTGTTTAGGGCCTTCGCTACTTTATTACTTCATAGTGAAATCTCAATTGACTAACATTGATGGTGAGGTGTGTCTGGTGTGCACTAATTTTACTCAGAATCATAATGAATTAAACCACAAAACAGGTAATTAAACTTTAATAAGCATGTTTTTTCAATAAATATAAGTGTGAGAAGAAACCCAAGAGGGGGCAGAAATTGATTGGTTGATAGCATCAGAATTTCCAGTGTCAACAAATTGTGCGCTCTCAGGTTTGTTTTTATTCCTTTTTTAAAGATTGTCTGAAAACTTTACTCTTCTCTTGTGCCACATAACATGATATGTATGAAACTTTATTTATTACACAAACATGTATCTACTTCCTTAGATAGATAGATAGATAGATAGATAGATAGATAGATAGATAGATAGATAGATAGATAGATAGATAGATAAAACTTTATTTGACATCTTACAGAACCTTATTAAATAAATAAGTACATGAATAGATGAATAAATAAATATATGTAGACACACACAACAGAATGACTGAAAAAGGAAGACAATTTTAAAATGAAGAAAATTTAACTTCTGACTTGGCAGTCACGGCCCCAGTGAGGCGCTATACAGGCATATTGCCATTTGATATAAAGGAGCCCCTGTTTTGTTTCTTGCCCCACTTCTGCTGAATGAGTCTTTGTCTGAAAATCCTCAGTGTCAGTGTGTCAGGGGGAGGATGTGCAGCTTTGTTCATAATGGTCCTCAGTTGTGTTTTCATTCTCTTCTCCTTTACTACCTCCAGGGTGTCCAGAGTGTGCCCAACCACTGAGTCTTTCCTTTTAATAAGCTTGTAGATTCAGTGGACCTCTCTTGAAGTGTTGTTAATGGCCCAGTATACTACAGAGTAGAAAATCCCACTGACATTCACAGAGTTATAGAAAATGTTAAGGATGTCACTATCCACATGAAAGGAATGCAGTCTTCTAAGGAAGAAACAGCCTGCTCTGTCCTTTCTTCTATGGTTACTGTGTGTTCTGAAACCAGCCCAACCTGTCATTAATGTGGATCCTACAAGTACTTGTAAGGTGGACCATCTCTACGCTCACTTCTTGAATAGTAACATACGGGCTGTTTGGTGTGACAAAAGTCAATAACGACTTCCTTTTGTCTTCCTAGTCTTTCTGCACCAAGAAACAAATTTCTCCACCTGACTCCTCTACTCTGTCTCCATATGGTGCCCTCCATAATGTTCTTCTGGAACCTTCATGTGGATGGTGAAGACCATGAGAGAGCACATATAAGAAGTGTACACATTTTTACGTGATGTGACTAAAATGTTAGCAAGAATCCCCTAAATGAAAGTCTGCAGGGTGCATTTTAATGAAATCTGAAGTATTTGATTTGTAAGTTTAAACTGTGAAGCAGAGCGGTAAATCAAGGAAAAATGTGTCTGTCATAAAAAAATAACAGCGGGCACTCTGTGTGTGTATATATATAGTATAGATAGATAGATAGATAGATAGATAGATAGATAGATAGATAGATAGATAGATAGATAGATAGATAGATAGATAGATAGATAGATAGATAGATAGATAGATAGATAGATAGATGAATGTAATTTCATAGCCCACCTTCTCTAATTGTGTTTGTGAAGACTTTGGAGTATCACAGATAAGCCTCAAGACCATTTGGAACTGATAAATTTGACACATCATCAAAAATCAGACCAAAATTAGGACATCATAAAACTATGGCACAACTCATTATTTCAATAATCCCAAATAAAATGTCAGGTAGCTTTCTTTACAAATGGTTTAGAAACCAATACTCTTTAATTCAATCCAAAATTATATAAAATAAATAATATTAAAAGAAAAAGCTCCCTATGTCAGCTTAGTTGAAATAAAAAATCTAACTTCACAATTTATACAAATTTAAAACCTTTAGATGTAATAGTCATTTAGGATTTCCCCAATCCCCTCATCAAGGTAAAATGAAAATACTGTTAAATACACACACACACACACATATCTGATGGTAGTATTCAAGAAACAAAGCAAAGGGAAGCAGTAGATAGCGGAGTTTCCATCTTCACTCTCAAAACAAACAAACAAACATCCTCTTGTTGCTAATTATGAACTGCTGTTATAGGCAACCGGTGAAGTTGCTAACCTCATTAAGGCCCAATTCATTCTTTTTTTAACATATCAGCTACTACTTTGGATTTTATTACTACCACACAACAATTATGTATTTTATAAGGATTTTGAGTATTTTGAGTTCTTAAAAACGTGATTAAGGAATTATTCATTACAACTCATAAATACTATAAATGTGAACAGCAACAGTTATGTAAATTGCACATTTTCATACAAAGGTGTAGTTTATAGTGATTTTGTAATTAGAAAAAACAAATTGTAATAGGAATAAGAAGGTCTGCAATTGTTTTAGTGGCAAAAGTCAGTGGCTGATCTAACAATGCTGTATATTTTATGGTCCACTTGTCAAACACAAACTCACAGGTTGCACAGATACTAGAGAAGATATAACTCTATGGCCCAAAGTCTCCTGAGCCCTCCTACACTTTTAAAAATACTGGTTCTTAAATGGAACTTCATGGTTCTTTACTAGAATAAAAAACTGAACTGACTGGTAGGCATCCTAGCAGGACATAAACAGATTAACCTGTGTTACTATAAGCAATGAGAGTTCTTTTAAAATTATGAGCCATTGGTATTTCACAAATCTGTTACCATCCATTCATGGTTATTTACTGCATGGAGCCTGTTATGGATCTTAATAAATAAATGTTTCTTTCTGTAACCTTCATGTGGATGGGTCTTTAGGGAACAATGGTTCCCCTATGGCATCGTTTTGTAAAACCAATCTGGCATCTTTACTTTAAAAAGTGTATAAATACTTTTGAAACTGTAAAATTGGGATTAGTTATTTCCATTATCCTTGAAATCGTTTCATCAATGCCGTGATTGAATAAACAACATTTTCTATTGATTTATCTAATAAATTATCTGCTGTTACATTTGTCTTTCTTGAATGTTTAGCATTGCTCAGGGAAAAAAACAGTGCAGAAATACATTAAAATATGTTTTCATTTGGATTTCTTCTCCCTTCTAAGAAAATCCTAAACTGTTCTTAAGTATTTTCAAGCAAATAAATTCTTTAGAGGTCAAATTTAGAAAACACTGTTAAACTTCTTTGTATTTTCTTCTACGATAAGCTGCGTAGCTTCACGAGAAGAGATGCCTTTTATTGCCCATTTTTACCTAAGAGTTTACTATTCTTCTAAGTTTTGTATCAATTAGAAAGTGGATTTGTTTACTTGGTTGGCCCTGTATTATTAGCAGCACGACAGCTCCCTCTTCTGACTGTCATGTGTAAATTACTTTCATTCTTCGAGGATTTAGATAGATAGATAGATAGATAGATAGATAGATAGATAGATAGATAGATAGATAGATAGATAGATAGATAGATAGATAGATACTTTATTAATCCCAAGGGGAAATTCACATAATCCAGCAGCAGTATACTGATACAAAGAAACAATATTAAATTAAATAGTAATAAAATGAAAAGAAAAAAAAAGTATAATAATATATAATTTAGCATAATAATCTCAGTCCTCCTCTGGTTCCGTTGAGGTTATCAGGCCCGGCCTTAGGCGTAGTAGGCGACCGCCTTGGGCCCCGGATCGACGGCGGCCAGGCCCCGGCCTGCCCCCCCGAAAAAGGGACGCAGGGTGATGACCTCGTAACGTTACAAGAAAACGTCTCCTTGGTCTAATTTTCACGCATTTCACAGAGCTTCCAGGGGCTCGGCCCCCCTCAGGGGCCCCTAGACCCCCCTTTCACCTAGGGCCCCATAATACCTTAGACCGGGCCTGAGGTTATACTGGCAGCATTGTGCAAATGGCAGCAACTTCTCTGGACAGGGCGTCAGTTCATTGCAGTGCCTCCTCTCGCACACACACAAACCCGCACTAAGTCAACTTTAATACACCCAATTAAAACTACACAAAACTCTTTAGAAATTAAACACCAATCAGTTTAACAAGAATAATCCCCATGCAGAAATGACGAGAACGTGTAAACTCCACACTGGCCAGTGTTGTGCAGGAACTATTTCAAAAGGGCGCCTTCATTGAATAAGCTTATTTTTCTAAGAACGGTGAACTTAACGTAACGTATTTGCAAGTGAAGAACTTGAACGTGAGCTCGTTCAGTTTTATATGACATTTTCTGGATCTGGTTTGTAATATTTTTTATTCGCTCTGGAAGCTTCTGTAAATGACTCAGTGAAAGGCAGATGGTTAACTCAGAAAAGCTTTTGATTAATTAAAGCACGTGAAACAAAACTTTACAAAAGACGCCGTCTCCATTACTTTCTGTTACTAACCACTCCCCTTATTTATTCATATATTTACGTTGGTTATCTGGTTCATAACAACTTTATGTAAAACGTTAATTCACAATATACCACATTTTTTAGGTCCAGATTAAACGTTTTGCCTTACTCTGTAATGTAGGGGTGGAGCCGAATCCAAATACGGTATAAGCACAAATAGTAGATTTTTACAAATACTGTATTTACAATTAGGTCCATAAATATTTGGACAGAGACGACTTTTTTCTAATTTTGGTTCTGTACATTACCATAATGAATTGTAAATGAAACAACTCAGATGCAGTTGAAGTGCAGACTTTCAGCTTTAATTCAGTGGGTTGAACAAAAAGATTGCATAAAAATGTCAGGCAACTAAAGCATTTATTTTAACACAATCCCTTTATTTCAGGGGCTCAAAAGTTATTGGACAATTGACTCAAAGGCTATTTCATGGGCAGGTGTGGGCAAGTTATGCCATTATCAATTAAGCAGATAAAAGGAGTTGATTTGAGGTGTGGTGCTTGCATGTGGAAGATTTTGCTGTGAACAGACAACATGCGGTCAAAGGAGCTCTCCATGCAGGTGAAAGAAGCCATCCTTAAGCTGCGAAAACAGAAAAAAGCCATCCGAGAAATTGCTACAATATTACGAGTGGCAAAATCTACAGTTTGGTACATCCTGAGAAAGAAAACAAGCACTGGTGAACTCAGCAACGCAAAAAGACCTGGACGTCCATGGAAGACAACAGTGGTGGATGATCGCAGAATCATTTCCATGGTGAAGAGAAACCCCTTCACAACAGCCAACCAAGTGAACAACACTCTCCAGGGCTTGGTAGGCGTATCAATATCCAAGTCTACCATAAAGAGAAGACTCCATGAAAGTAAATACAGAGGGTGCACTGCAAGGTGCAAGCCACTCATAAGCCTCAAGAATAGAAAGGCTAGATTGGACTTTGCTAAAGAACATCTAAAAAAGCCAGCACAGTTCTGGAAAAACATTCTTTGGACAGATGAAGCCAAGATCAACCTCTACCAGAATGATGGCAAGAAAAAAGTATGGAGAAGGCGTGGAACAGCTCATTATCCAAAGCATAGCACATCATCTGTAAAACACGGTGGAGGCAGGCAGTGTGATGGCTTGGGCATGCATGGCTGCCAGTGGCACTGGGACACTAGTGTTTATTGATGATGTGACACATGACAGAAGCAGCCGAATGAATTCTGAGGTGTTCAGAGACATACTGTCTGCTCAAATCCAGCTAAATGACGTCAAACTGATTGGGTGGCATTTCATGATACAGATGGACAATGACCCAAAACATACAGCCAAAGCAACCCAGGAGTTTATTAGTGCAAAGAAGTGGAAAATTCTTGAATGACCAAGTCAGTCACCTGATCTTAACCCAATTGAGCAGGCATTTCACTTGTTGAAGACTAAAGTTCAGACAGAAAGGCCCACAGACAAACAGCAACTGAAAGTAAAGCTGCAGTAAAGGCCTGGCAGAGCATTAAAAAGGAGGAAACCCAGCATCTGGTGATGTCCATGAGTTCAAGACTTCAGGCTGGCATTGCCAGCAAAGGGTTTTCAACCAAGTATTAAAAATGAACATTTTATTTACAGTTATTTAATTTGTCCAATTACTTTTGAGCCCCTGAAATGAAGGGATTGTGTTAAAAAATGCTTTAGTTGCCTCA
>NW_024378813.1:0-29885 GCF_016835505.1 Polypterus senegalus
AACTGTTTTGAACAGTTTCCTAGTGGAAAACAAGGCGTCACACATGTGTACAAAAGTGAATTTCAGGCCCTGAAGCGCGTTATGGTGAAATAAGGTTACCTTCAACTCTAACGCTGTGTAAAGTCAAAATACTATGGTAAAAACAGTTCTAAATGATAAAATCCCCAGTACCCTTATGGTTAAGAACTGTTTGGATCGTTTCCCAACTGTTTTTCATAGTGGACTTCACATCTTAAACTCACTTTTTGAAATCCCCATTAACTTGCAATGGACAAAAACTGAAGTTGAGTGAAACTCAATGAGTCTTAACTTCTATGTTGTGAAACCACTTGAAATAAATCTGCGACATAGTTTTTTACAGAAATTAACTGTTTTGAACAGTTTCCTGGTGGAAAACAATGCGTCACACATGTGTAAACAAAGTTATTTTCAGGCCCTTGAAACGCGTTATGGTGAAATAAGGTTACCTTCAACTCTAACGCTGTGTAAAGTCAAAATACTCTGGTAAAAGCAGTTCTAAATTATGAAATCCCCAGTACCCTTATGGTTAAGAACTGTTTTGATGGTTTCCCACTGTTTTCAAAGTGCAATTCAACATCTCAAACTCAGCTTTTGAAAATCCTATTGAGTTGCATTGGGCAAAAACTGAAGTTGAGTTAAATTTAATGAGTCTTAACTTCTATGTTGTGAAACCACTTGAAACACATCTGCGACATAGTTTTTACAGAAATGAACTGTTTTGAACAGTTTCCTGGTGGAAAACAAGCCGTCACAGATGTGTACACAAAGTTGTTTTCAGGTCTTGAAAAGTGTTATGATGAAGTCAGGTTACCTTCAACTCTAACGCTGTGTAAAGTCAAAGTACTCTGGTAAAAGCAGTTCTAAATTATGAAATCCCCAGTACCCTTATGGTTAAGAACTGTTTGGATGGTTTCCCAACTGTTTTTCAAAGTGCACTTCACATCTTAAACTCACCTTTTGAAATCCCCATTAACTTGCAATGGACAAAACTGAAGGTGAGTGAAACTCAATGAGTCTTAACTTCTATGTTGTGAAACCACTTGAAATACATCTGCGACATAGTTTTTTACAGAAATGAACTGTTTTGAAAAGTTTCCTGTTGGAAAACAAGGCGTCACACATGTGTACACAAAGTTATTTTCAGGCCCTGAAACTCGTTATGGTGAAATAAGGTTACCTTCAACTCTAACGCTGTGTAAAGTCAAAATACTCTGGTAAAAGCAGTTCTAAATGATGAAATCCCCAGTACCCTTATGGTTAAGAACTGTTTGGATGGTTTCCCCACTTTTTTTCAAAGTGCAATTCAACATCTCAAACTCACCTTTTGACATTCCAATAGAGTTGCATTGGGCAAAGACTGAAGTTGAGTTAAATTTAATGAGTCTTAAGTTCTATGTTGTGAAACCACTTGAAACACATCTGCGACTTAGTTTTTTACAGAAATGAACTGTTTTGAACAGTTTCCTGGTGGAAAACAAGGCGTCACACATGTGTACACAAAGTGAATTTCAGGCCCTGAAACGCGTTATGGTGAAATAAGTATACCTTCAACTCTAACGCTGTGTAAAGTCAAAATACTATCGTAAAACAGTTCTAAATGATGAAATCCCCAGTACCCTTATGGTTAAGAACTGTTTGGATGGTTTAACAACTGTTTTTCAAAGTGCACTTCACATCTTAAACTCACTTTTTGAAATCCCCATTAACTTGCAATGGACAAAAACTGAAGTTGAGTGAAACTCAATGAGTCTTAACTTCTATGTTCTGAAACCACTTGAAACACATCTGTGACATAGTTTTTACAGAAATGAACTGTTTTGAACAGTTTCCTGGTGGAAAACAAGCCGTCACAGATGTGTACCAAAGTTGTTTTCAGGTCTTGAAAAGTGTTATGATGAAGTCAGGTTACCTTCAACTCTAACTCTGTGGAAAGTCAAAATACTCTGGTAAAGGCAGTTCTAAATGATGAAACCCCCAGTACCCTTATGGTTAAGAACTGTTTGGATGGTTTCCCAACTGTTTTTCCAAAGTGCAATTCAACATCTCAAACTCAGCTTTTGAAAATCCTCTTTATTTGCATTGGGCTAAAACTGAAGTTGAGTTAAATTTAATGAGTCTTAACTTCTATGTTGTGAAAGTTGAAACACTTGAAACACATCTGCGACATAGTTTTTTACAGAAATGAACTGTTTTGAACAGTTTCCTGGTGGAAAACAAGGCGTCACACATGTGTACACAAAGTGAATTTCAGGCCCTGAAACGCGTTATGGTGAAATAAGGCTACCTTCAACTCTAACGCTGTGTAAAGTCAAAAAACTATGGTAAAAACAGTTCTAAATGATAAAATCCCCAGTACCCTTATGGTTAAGAACTGTTTGGATGGTTTCCCAACTATTTTTCATAGTGCACTTCACATCTTAAACTCACTTTTTGAAATCCCCATTAACTTGCAATGGACAAAAACTGAAGGTGAGTGAAACTCAATGAGTCTTAACTTCTATGTTGTGAAACCACTTGAAATACATCTGCGACATAGTTTTTTACAGAAATGAACTGTTTTGAACAGTTTCCTGTTGGAAAACAAGGTAAATGACATTCTGATATCCTCTGATGAAGGAAATTCCACTGTAATTATGTTGTTGGACTTAAGTGCAGCGTTTGACACCATTGACCATTCTATTTTACTGCACAGGCTAGAAAGCGATGTTGGACTTACAGGCCCGTGCTCGCTTGGTTCAGTTCTTATTTATCAAATCGATTGCAGTATGTACAGAAATGTGCTGACAGTACTCCATCATTATACACAGAAGTTGAATATGGTGTCCGCAGGGTATCAGTACTAGGACCTTTACTGTTTTCACTTTACATGCTTCCACTGGGATCTCTCATTAGGAAACATAATGTTAATTTTCACTTTCGTATGCAGATGACTCCCAGTTATACCTTTCATTTAAATCAAATGAAGTTTCTCCGATGTTGTCTTTAATTAGTTGTGTTAGTGAATTAAAGGAATGGATGAATGAGAACTACTTGTCTTTAAATACAGATAAAACAGAGATGTTAATTGTTGGAGGGAATGACGCTGATCACAGCAATATTTTGTCGTCATTTAACTCAGTTGGAATCCCAATTAATTTTACTGAATCAGCCTGCAATCTAGGAGTTATCTTTGACTCTAGCATGTCATTTAAAGCGCATATTACAAAGTCGTCCAAAACCTGTTTTTTCCATCTTAAAAATATTAGGAAATTAAAGCGCTTTCTAAATAAACAGGATTGTGAGAAATTAATTCATGCATTTATCTCTAGTAGGATTGACTACTGCAATGCGGTGTTGACTGGCTGTTCAAACTGTTCTCTATACAGCCTCCAGTTAATCCAAAATGCCGCTGCAAAATTATTACAAGAACAAGAAAATATGAACACATAACCCCAGTTCTTAAATCTTTACACTGGCTCCCAGTTAAATTTAGGGCAGATTTCAAAATCCTCCTTTTAACATATAAAGCATTAAACGGCCAAGGTCCGGCTTACTTGTCTGAACTTATCATGACTTACAAACCTGAGCGCACATTAAGATCTCAAGATGCCGGTCTGCTTAGGATTCCAAGGATTAATAAAATAACAGTGGGAGGTCGAGCTTTTAGTTACAGGGCCCCTAAACTGTGGAATGGTCTTCCTGCTTCCATAAGAGATGCCCCCTCGGTCTCAGCCTTTAAATCCCGGCTGAAGACTCACTACTTCAGTTTAGCATATCCTGACTAGAGCTGCTGATTAACTGTACATACTGCATCTCTGTTGTTAGTCATTAGCACTATAACATAAGTAACATGATAATTATATTTGAATACTAACCCTCACCTATTCTGTTTCTTTTCGGTACCCAAATGTGGCCATTGGTGCCACGGCCCACCTGCCAAGTTGTTTGCCTGCCAAAGGTAAATTCATCCCTGATGGAGGATCACAGGAATCATGGGAAAGAGGGTCCTTTCATCGGAGCAATGTTTCAGCCGTGGCATGGCCAAATGGAGATGCAGCTAGATGGATGAGGTCTCAGGACTCTAAAATATCCAAACCTAATTATGTCATATCATCTACTGTTAAACCGTAATTCTAAAATTTTTATTATGCTGTCTTAAGGAATTGTTCTGTTGTGTATATTGTA
The DNA here is from genome assembly GCF_016835505.1 of Polypterus senegalus. NCBI lineage: Eukaryota > Metazoa > Chordata > Cladistia > Polypteriformes > Polypteridae > Polypterus > Polypterus senegalus. The sequence continues at coordinate 4,186 of NW_024378813.1, forward strand.
TTGTATTGACCCCTACTTTTGACACCTACTGCGCCCAACCTACCTGGAAAGGGGTTTCTCTTTGAACTGCCTTTCCCGAGGTTTCTTCCATTTTCCTACAAGGTTTTTATTGGGAGTTTTCCTTGTCTTCTCAGAGAGTCAAGGCTGGGGGCTGTCAAAGGCAGGGCCTGTTAAAGCCCATTGCGGCACTTCCTGTGTGATTTTGGGCTATACAAAAATAAACTGTATTGTATTGTATCACACATGTGTACACAAAGTTGTTTTCAGGTCTTGAAAGGTGTTTTGATGAATTCAGGTTACCTTCAACTCTAACTCAGTGGAATGTCAAAATACTCTGGTAAAGGCAGTTCTAAATGATGAAACCCCCAGTACCCTTATGGTTAAGAACTGTTTGGATGGTGTAATAACTGGAGACCAGTGAAAAGGTTTGGGGCAGCCACCCGTTTAATGCGGTTTCCTGGCTGCAATAGAATTGAGACATTTCAAAACAGTTGTTTACACAACAGAGTCCAAGACAGAACTGCCTGCCTAAGCAAAGGCAGTGAGCTTTATAGCTCAGAGAGGCGGAAATGATGTAGTCCTCTGGGCGGAACTGGAAGTGACATCACCCTTGGGGCGGAACGGAAGTGACCTCATTCTTGGGGCCGGAACCGGAGGTGGTGTGTCCTTCCTGGAAATGGCGGCTCCTGGTGGGATTTCCCGGGTAAGACCTGCAGAGAACTCAGAAAGAGCGTCAGCGTACCCGCCCCCCCCTGGGCAGATGTATAAACAGTATTGTCCAAGCCCTTCAGCTGCTTCCCATGCACGTGTGTGACAAGACTCCCCTCAGCCCAGACCCGTCGGGTCGGGCGACCTGCACCGAGGTCGTGGGCCGGGAGAGGGCATCGGCGTTGGCATGAAGGGACCCCTGTCGATGAGCAGCGTATATTTGTACTGCTGCAGGTCAAGAAACCACCTCGTGACCCGCGGATTCGACTCCCTGTGAAGGGCCATCCACTTTAAAGGCGCATGATCCGTCACCAGAGTGAACACGCGACCCAAGAGGTAGTACGCAGCTGCGTCACCGCCCATTTGATCGCCAAAGCCTCCTTCTCCACGCCGCGTACCTGGTCTCCCGGTCCAACAGTTTCGGCTCAGGTACATAGCGGGTGTTCAACACCGTCGGCGCTTTGGCTCAACACGGCTCCCAAGCCTGTGTCCGGCGTCCGTCTGGAGGACAAAAGGGAGAGAAGTTAGGGGAGATTAAGATAGGTGCTGAAGTCAGAGCCCTTTTAAGTCACTGAATGCAGCCCCGCTTTATCAGACCATACCACCGTATTAGGAGCTCTTTTCTTTGTCAAGTCGGTCAAGGGCGCTCTCGGAGAAGCGAGGCACAAACCGGCGGTAGTACCGGCCAAACCGAGAAAGGATTGGACTTGCCGCTTGGTTTTGGACGGGCCAGGCCATTATGGCTTGCAACTTGGAACACTGTGGCCTCACAGTACCCCGGCCCACTAGGTAGCCCAAATATTTGGCTTCTCTCAACCCGAAGTAACATTTCTTGGGGTTGATGCGGATGACCTCTCCCAATGTCCGTAATACTGCTGTGACCTGCTGTATGTGCTCCTTCCAGGTGCTGGAATAGATGACAACGTCATCCAGATAGGCAGCACAGAGCGAGTTATGGGGCGGAGCACTTTGTCCACCAGGCGCTGAAAAGTCGCAGCGCCCGTGTAACCGAATGGAAGGACCGCGATACTGCCAGTGTCCGCTAGGAGTGCTAAGCGGTTTTTCCTTGCGGACTCCGTTAAAGGAACCTGCCAGTACCCTTTGTCATGTCAAGTGTAGTCAAGAATTTGGCTGGTCCCAGTCTCTCGAGGAGGTCGTCCACGCGAGGCATGGGATAAGCATCAAATCGGGAAACTTGGTTGAGCCGACGGAAGTCATTGCAAAACCTCCAACTGCCGTCAGGCTTAGCAATCAAGGCGATGGGGCTGGACCAGGGACTACTACTTTCCTCGATCACTCCTAGTGCCAGCATTCGCTTGATTTCCAGTTCCACTTCTACTTTCTTTGCCTCCGGGAGTCTGTAGGGTCGCTCACGGACGATCACCCCCGGGTCAGTCACTATGTCGTGCGCAATCAGAGAGGTCCGACCTGGTTGTTCACTTACCACCTCTGGGACCGACGGATAGCTGCTTGAGCTCCTGTCTCTGTCTGGGAGATAGCTGTTCGAAATTAAGGTCACTTACTTCGCGAGAGAGAGCAGGGCTGTCGGAGGAGGATCGGGATCCCTCTCCTTCCACGGTTTCAGCAGGTTTACATGATATATTACGCTCAGCTGGTGGCGTGATTGGGCTGTTTCACCAAATAGTCGACCAATCCCTTCCTCTCCTTAATTTCGTAGGGGCCTAGCCAATATGCGAGCAGTTTAGAGTGGGAAGTAGGAACCAATACCATGACGCGATCCCCGGTTGGAACTCCCGGAGAGTCGTGCCACGGTCATACAGGCGGGCCTGTGCTGATTGTGCCTCCTCGATATGACTTTTTAGTATAGGTCTTATTACATCAAATCTATCGCGCAACTGGGCGATATACTCCAAAATGTTAGTGGAGGGCTGTGCCTCCCCTCCCAGCCCTCTTTTAAAATATCTAATAAGCCCGGGGCTGTCTTCCGTATAGTAATTCAAAGGGAGAGAACCCGTAGAGGCGTGAGGACTTCCCGGTAGGCAAAGAGGACAAGGGGGAGGAGTTGGTCCCAATTCCTCCCATCCTTGCTGACTACCTTACGTAGCATTTGCTTGAGAGTTTGATTGAATCTCTCCACTAGCCCATCGGTTTGAGGATGATACACGAGGTTTTAAATGCTTTATTTTCAGTAACTTGGCAGTCTCCTTGAGCGTTTCCGAGGTGAAAGGCGTTCCTTGGTCCGTCAGGACTTCTCTAGGAATGCCCAGCGTGAAAAGACTCCTACTAGTTCCGTGCAATATTTTTAGTGGTAGCCGGCGCAATGGAGCGGCTTCAGGGAATCGGGTTGCATAATCCACGAGGGCAGTATATATTTATATCCTCGGGCTGAGGGCTCCAGGGTCCTACTATATCCACCCCAATCCTGTCAAAGGAGCGTCAATAAGGGGAAGGGGAATCAGAGGAGCACGGTCCTTCCTAGGAATTTGCCGCAGTTGACACTCCGGGCAGGAAATGCAAAGCGGCGAACCTCCTCATTAATCCCGGCCAAAAAGCGGGCTTAATGCGCTCTAATGTTTTATCGGGCGAGATGGCCCCAAGAAGGTGAGAGTGGGCTAACTTCGCAAACCTGCCCCGGTAGGTCAGCGGGACTAGCAACAACTTCGGACCTTCCCCTCATGTTCAGCAACCCGATACAATAATTCATTATCCATGACAAAGTGAGGTCCCTGTGGCATGGGCAAATCGTCGTTGGCCGTTAGCGAGAACCACTGCATTCTTTATGTGCTTCAGAGAGTCGTCATTCCACTGTTCTCTCTTGAAAGAAGCGGAGTCGCTCTAAACTGAAAGTGCAACTCAGAGGCGGGTCGGTCTGACCTCAAGAGGCGGAGAATCCTCCTCGCTGCGGGCGCTAGTGGATGGCGTAGTAGCCCGCGACGGGGAGTCTCTTCGTCACTCTCTTGGCCTACCGCCCCACTCCCTGTCGGCTGATTACGGTGTGGAAGCAGCTTGAGATGAGTCTTTATCATCTATACTTGAGGCCAAAAGCTTTTGGGGAATGCTTTCTAAACTACGCGGTTACTGTCAGACCAGTCCCGCCCGAGGATTACGGAAGCGGAGGATCGGGTGTACGCTTCTGATAAGCCGCCGAAGGGTTCCTCCGAGACATCACGTAACACCGGGCGGTATTATGCGGCGGATATCTCCGTGTATACATTTTAGACTGGTCTTTTTAATCCATTGTTGCGGTAGAACAAAGCGGCGACAACGACAGACACGTTACTGCGGAATCAAACAGCGCTGTTACCATATGTCCATTAATAATAAGCTCTCCCGTATGTTTATCCGCCAGGGGATTGCTAAGGGCACACAAACAACCCGCCATTGTCCCCTACGGTCCGCCTTGTTCCCGACAGGTCGCAAGCCAGGCGGCCCGGCGACGGAACAGGCTCTGGATTGCGTGGAAGGGACTGTTTTGTAGGACATAACTCCGGGTAGTCCACAGAGCGGCTGGTCTGCCCTCCGGGTTTCACAGCCGGCCTCTGGGGTTGCAGGAGCTGTAGCAGCTCGTCCAGGAATGGAATTCTCCCCAGGCGGCTGGGCAAATTCCTGGGGTATTCGCTGTAGCAGCAAAAACAGGCCACTTGCTGCACTATTTGCAAGGGGTCAAATCAAATGGCGTAGCCACTCACCCACCTGTTGCCAGAGATCCATAGCCTGCTCTGACAGGCCTTTCGTTGGGTTAAACTCCCAGTCTATTATATTCTTTACCTGCCGGCCTGGGGACAGCCCATCGTTAACAGGGACCTTGGTCCCGATGGGCGTCTCGGCTTTCCTACCCAGAAGAGCATACTGAGCCACTCGTGTGTTTTCCCCAGAAGCCAGCCCACGCCTGTGGGTCCCCTCTACCTTCTCCACGAGATGGGTTGGTAGCCCCGGGTTATGCTCGTGGAGCAGAGCCTGCACCGCGTCCTTCCTGACCCTCCGGCGCACTCCCGCCCGAAACTTCGGCCCGGTACTCACCCACCTGGTTCCTTGAAGGTCCGTGTCCCGGGTTCTTGGGACACCATCCTGCCGACTACGCCACTGTAATAACTGGAGACCAGAGTGAAAGGTTTGGGGCAGCCACCCGTTTAATCGGTTTCCTGGCTGCAATAGAATTGAGACATTTCAAAACAGTTGTTTACACAACAGAGTCCAAGACAGAACTGCCTGCCTAAGCAAAGGCAGTGAGCTTTATAGCTCAGAGGGCGGAAATGATGTCGTCCTCTGGGCCGGAACTGGAAGTGACATCACCCTTGGGGCGGAACCGGAAGTGACCTCATTCTTGGGGCGGAACCGGAGGTGGTGTGTCCTTCCTGGAAATGGCGGCTCCTGGTGGGATTTCCCGGGTAAGACCTGCAGAGAACTCAGAAAGAGCGTCAGCGTACCCCGCCCCCCCCTGGGCAGATGTATAAACAGTATTGTCCAAGCCCTTCAGCTGCTTCCCATGCACACGTGTGTGACAATGGTTTCACAACTGTTTTTCAAAGTGCACTTCAACATCTCAATCTCAATTTTTGAAATCCCCTTTGACTTGCATTGGGCCAAATCTAAAGTTGAGTGAAACTCAATGAGTCTTAACTTCTATGTTGTGAAACCACTTGAAAAACATCAGCTACATAGTTTTTTACAGAAATGAACTGTTTTGAACAGTTTCCTGGTGGAAAACAAGGCGTCACACATGTGTACACAAAGTGAATTTCAGGCCCTGAAACGCGTTAGGGTGAAATAAGGTTACTTTCAACTCTAACGCTGTGTAAAGTCAAAATACTATGGTAAAAACAGTTCTAAATGATAAAATCCCCAGTACCCTTATGGTTAAGAACTGTTTGGATGGTTTCCCAACTGTTTTTCATAGTGCACTTCACATCTTAAACTCACTTTTTGAAATCCCCATTAACTTGCAATGGACAAAAACTGAAGTTGAGTGAAACTCAATGAGTCTTAACTTCTATGTTGTGAAACCACTTGAAACACTTCTGCAACATAGTTTTTTACAGAAATGAACTGTTTTGAACAGTTTCCTGGTGGAAAACAAGGCGTCACACATGTGTACACAAAGTTATTTTCAGACCCTGAAACGCGTTATGGTGAAATAAGGTTACCTTCAACTCTAACGCTGTGTAAAGTCAAATTACTCTGGTAAAAGCAGTTCTAAATGATGAAATCCCCAGTACCCTTATGGTTAAGAACTGTTTGGATGGTTTCCCCACTGTTTTTCAAAGTGCAATTCAACATCTCAAACTCACCTTTTGAAATTCCTATTGAGTTGCATTGTGCAAAAACTGAAGTTGAGTTAAATTTAATGAGTCTTAACTTCTGTGTTGTGAAACCACTTGAAACACATCTGCGACATAGTTTTTTACAGAAATGAACTGTTTTGAACAATTTCCTGGTGGAATACAAGGCGTCACACATGTGTACACAAAGTGAATTTCAGGACCTGAAACGCGTTATGGTGAAATAAGGCTACCTTCAACTCTAACGCTGTGTAAAGTCAAAAAACTATGGTAAAAACAGTTCTAAATGATAAAATCCCCAGTACCCTTATGGTTAAGAACTGTTTGGATGGTTTCTCAACTGTTTTTCATAGTGCACTTCACATCTTAAACTCACTTTTTGAAATCCCCATTAACTTGCAATGGACAAAAACTGAAGGTGAGTGAAACTCAATGAGTCTTAACTTCTATGTTGTGAAACCACTTGAAATACATCTGCGACATAGTTTTTTACAGAAATGAACTGTTTTGAACAGTTTCCAGTTTGAAAACAAGGTATCACACATGTGTACACAAAGTTGTTTTCAGGTCTTGAAAAGTGTTATGATGAATTCAGGTTACCTTCAACTCTAACTCTGTGGAATGTCAAAATACTCTGGTAAAGGCAGTTCTAAATGATGAAACGCCCAGTACCCTTATGGTTAAGAACTGTTTGGATGGTTTCACAACTGTTTTTCAAAGTGCACTTCAACATCTCAATCTCACTTTTTGAAATCCCCTTTGACTTGCATTGGGCCAAATCTAAAGTTGAGTGAAACTCAATGAGTCTTAACTTCTATGTTGTGAAACCACTTGAAACACATCTGTGACATAGTTTTTTACAGAAATGAACTGTTTTGAACAGTTTCCTGGTGGAAAACAAGCCGTCACAGATGTGTACACAAAGTTGTTTTCAGGTCTTGAAAAGTGTTATGATGAAGTCAGGTTACCTTCAACTCTAACTCTGTGGAAAGTCAAAATACTCTGGTAAAGGCAGTTCTAAATGATGAAACCCCAGTACCCTTATGGTTAAGAACTGTTTGGATGGTTTCCCAACTTTTTTTCAAAGTGCAATTCAACATCTCAAACTCAGCTTTTGAAAATCCTATTGAGTTGCATTGGGCAAAAACTGAAGTTGAGTTAAATTTAATGAGTCTTAACTTCTATGTTGTGAAAGTTGAAACACTTGAAACACATCTGCGACATAGTTTTTTACAGAAATGAACTGTTTTGAACAGTTTCCTGGTGGAAAACATGGCGTCACAAATGTGTACACAAAGTGAATTTCAGGCCCTGAAACGCGTTATGGTGAAATAAGGTTACCTTCAACTCTAACGCTGTGTAAAGTCAAAAAACTATGGTAAAAACAGTTCTAAATGATAAAATCCCCAGTACCCTTATGGTTAAGAACTGTTTGGATGGTTTCCCAACTGTTTTTCAAAGTGCACTTCACATCTTAAACTCACCTTTTGAAATCCCCATTAACTTGCAATGGACAAAAACTGAAGGTGAGTGAAACTCAATGAGTCTTAACTTCTATGTTGTGAAACCACTTGAAATACATCTGCGACATAGTTTTTTACAGAAATGAACTGTTTTGAACAGTTTCCTGTTGGAAAACAAGGTATCACACATGTGTACACAAAGTTGTTTTCAGGTCTTGAAAAGTGTTATGATGAATTCAGGTTACCTTCAACTCTAACTCTGTGGAATGTCAAAATACTCTGGTAAAGGCAGTTCTAAATGATGAAACCCCAGTACCCTTATGGTTAAGAACTGTTTGGATGGTTTCACAACTGTTTTCAAAGTGCACTTCAACATCTCAAACTCACTTTTTGAAATCCCCATTGACTTGCATTGGGACAAAACTAAAGTTGAGTGAAACTCAATGAGTCTTAACTTCTATGTTGTGAAACCACTTGAAAAACATCAGCTACATAGTTTTTTACAGAAATGAACTGTTTTGAACAGTTTCCTGGTGGAAAACAAGGCGTCACACATGTGTACACAAAGTTATTTTCAGGCCCTGAAAGCGTTATGGTGAAATAAGGTTACCTTCAACTCTAACGCTGTGTAAAGTCAAAATACTCTGGTAAAAGCAGTTCTAAATGATGAAATCCCCAGTACCCTTATGGTTAAGAACTGTTTGGATGGTTTCCCAACTGTTTTTCAAAGTGCACTTCAACATCTTAAACTCACCTTTTGAAATCCCCATTAACTTGCAATGGACAAAAACTGAAGTTGAGTGAAACTTAATGAGTCTTAACTTCTATGTTGTGAAACCACTTGAAACACATCTGCGACATAGTTTTTACAGAAATGAACTGTTTTGAACAGTTTCCTGGTGGAAAACAAGGCGTCACACATGTGTACACAAAGTGAATTTTCAGGCCCTGAAGCGCGTTATGGTGAAATAAGGTTACCTTCAACTCTAAGCGCTGTGTAAAGTCAAAATACTCTGGTAAAAGCAGTTCTAAATGATGAAATCCCCAGTACCCTTATGGTTAAGAACTGTTTGGATGGTTTCCCACTGTTTTTCAAAGTGCAATTCAACATCTCAAACTCACCTTTTGACATTCCAATAGAGTTGCATTGGGCAAAAACTGAAGTTGAGTTAAATTTAATGAGTCTTAACTTCTATGTTGTGAAACCACTTGAAACACATCTGCGACATAGTTTTTTACAGAAATGAACTGTTTTGAACAGTTTCCTGGTGGAAAACAAGGCGTCACACATGTGTACACAAAGTGAATTTCAGGCCCTGAAGCGCGTTATGGTGAAATAAGGTTACCTTCAACTCTAACGCTGTGTAAAGTCAAAGTACTCTGGTAAAAGCAGTTCTAAATGATGAAATCCCCAGTACCCTTATGGTTAAGAACTGTTTGGATGGTTTCCCAACTGTTTTTCAAAGTGCACTTCACATCTTAAACTCACTTTTTGAAATCCCCATTAACTTGCAATGGACAAAAACTGAAGTTGAGTGAAACTCAATGAGTCTTAACTTCTATGTTGTGAAACCACTTGAAACACATCTGTGACATAGTTTTTACAGAAATGAACTGTTTTGAACAGTTTCCTGGTGGAAAACAAGCCGTCACAGATGTGTACACAAAGTTGTTTTCAGGTCTTGAAAAGTGTTATGATGAAGTCAGGTTACCTTCAACTCTAACTCTGTGGAAAGTCAAAATACTCTGGTAAAAGCAGTTCTAAATGATGAAATCCCCAGTACCCTTATGGTTAAGAACTGTTTGGATGGTTTCCCAACTGTTTTTCAAAGTGCAATTCAACATCTCAAACTCAGCTTTTGAAAATCCTATTTATTTGCATTGGGCTAAAACTGAAGTTGAGTTAAATTTAATGAGTCTTAACTTCTATGTTGTGAGTTGAACCACTTGAAACACATCTGCGACATAGTTTTTACAGAAATGAACTGTTTTGAACAGTTTCCTGGTGGAAAACAAGGCGTCACACATGTGTACACAAAGTGAATTTCAGGCCCTGAAACGCGTTATGGTGAAATAAGGTTACCTTCAACTCTAACGCTGTGTAAAGTCAAAATACTATGGTAAAAACAGTTCTAAATGATAAAATCCCCAGTACCCTTATGGTTAAGAACTGTTTGGATGGTTTCCCAACTGTTTTTCAAAGTGCACTTCACATCTTAAACTCACTTTTTGAAATCCCCATTAACTTGCAATGGACAAAAACTGAAGTTGAGTGAAACTCAATGAGTCTTAACTTCTATGTTGTGAAACCACTTGAAACACATCTGTGACATAGTTTTTACAGAAATGAACTGTTTTGAACAGTTTCCTGGTGGAAAACAAGCCGTCACACATGTGTACACAAAGTGATTTTCAGCCCTTGAAAAGCGTTATGGTGAAATAAGGTTACCTTCAACTCTAACGCTGTGTAAAGTCAAAATACTCTGGTAAAAGCAGTTCTAAATGATGAAATCCCCAGTACCCTTATGGTTAAGAACTGTTTGGATGGTTTCCCAACTGTTTTTCAAAGTGCAATTCAACATCTCAAACTCAGCTTTTGAAAATCCCATTAACTTGCAATGGACAAAAACTGAAGTTGAGTTAAATTTAATGAGTCTTAACTTCTATGTTGTGAAAGTTGAAACACTTGAAACACATCTGCGACATAGTTTTTTACAGAAATGAACTGTTTTGAACAGTTTCCTGGTGGAAAACAAGGCGTCACACATGTGTACACAAAGTGAATTTCAGGCCCTGAAACGCGTTATGGTGAAATAAGGTTACCTTCAACTCTAACGCTGTGTAAAGTCAAAATACTATGGTAAAACAGTTCTAAATGATAAAATCCCCAGTACCCTTATGGTTAAGAACTGTTTGGATGGTTTCCCTCACTGAAATCCCCATTAACTTGCAATGGACAAAAACTGAAGGTGAGTGAAACTCAATGAGTCTTAACTTCTATGTTGTGAAACCACTTGAAATACATCTGCGACATAGTTTTTTACAGAAATGAACTGTTTTGAACAGTTTCCTGTTGGAAAACAAGGTAAATGACATTCTGATATCCTCTGATGAAGGAAATTCCACTGTAATTATGTTGTTGGACTTAAGTGCAGCGTTTGACACCATTGACCATTCTATTTTACTGCACAGGCTAGAAAACGATGTTGGACTTACAGGCCCGTGCTCGCTTGGTTCAGTTCTTATTTATCAAATCGATTGCAGTATGTACAGAAATGTGCTGACAGTACTCCATCATTATACACAGAAGTTGAATATGGTGTTTTCAGTACTGGGACCTTTACTGTTTTCACTTTACATGCTTCCACTGGGATCTCTCATTAGGAAACATAATGTTAATTTTCACTCGTATGCAGATGACTCCCAGTTATACCTTTCATTTAAATCAAATGAAGTTTCTCCGATGTTGTCTTTAATTAGTTGTGTTAGTGAATTAAAGGAATGGATGAATGAGAACTACTTGTCTTTAAATACAGATAAAACAGAGATGTTAATTGTTGGAGGGAATGACGCTGATCACAGCAATATTTTGTCGTCATTTAACTCAGTTGGAATCCCAATTAATTTTACTGAATCAGCCTGCAATCTAGGAGTTATCTTTGACTCTAGCATGTCATTTAAAGCGCATATTACAAAGTCGTCCAAAACCTGTTTTTCCATCTTAAAAATATTAGGAAATTAAGGCGCTTTCTAAATAAACAGGATTGTGAGAAATTAATTCATGCATTTATCTCTAGTAGGATTGACTACTGCAATGCGGTGTTCACTGGCTGTTCAAACTGTTCTCTATACAGCCTCCAGTTAATCCAAAATGCCGCTGCAAGAATTATTACAAGAACAAGAAAATATGAACACATAACCCCAGTTCTTAAATCTTTACACTGGCTCCCAGTTAAATTTAGGGCAGATTTCAAAATCCTCCTTTTAACATATAAAGCATTAAACGGCCAAGGTCCGGCTTACTTGTCTGAACTTATCATGACTTACAAACCTGAGCGCACATTAAGATCTCAAGATGCCGGTCTGCTTAGGATTCCAAGGATTAATAAAATAACAGTGGGAGGTCGAGCTTTTAGTTACAGGGCCCCTAAACTGTGGAATGGTCTTCCTGCTTCCATAAGAGATGCCCCCTCGGTCTCAGCCTTTAAATCCCGGCTGAAGACTCACTACTTCAGTTTAGCATATCCTGACTAGAGCTGCTGATTAACTGTACATACTGCATCTCTGTTGTTAGTCATTAGCACTATAACATAAGTAACATGATAATTATATTTGAATACTAACCCTCACCTATTCTGTTTCTTTTCTCGGTACCCAAATGTGGCCATTGGTGCCACGGCCCACCTGCCAAGTTGTTTGCCTGCCAAAGGTAAATTCATCCCTGATGGAGGATCACAGGAATCATGGGAAAGAGGGGTCCTTTCATCCAGAGCAATGTTTCAGCCGTGGCATGGCCAAATGGAGATGCAGCTAGATGGATGAGGTCTCAGGACTCTAAAAATATCCAAACCTAATTATGTCATATCATCTACTGTTAAACCGTAATTCTAAAATTTTTATTATGCTGTCTTAAGGAATTGTTCTGTTGTGTATATTGTATTGTATTGACCCCCTACTTTTGACACCTACTGCACGCCCAACCTACCTGGAAAGGGGTTTCTCTTTGAACTGCCTTTCCCGAGGTTTCTTCCATTTTTCCCTACAAGGTTTTTATTGGGAGTTTTTCCTTGTCTTCTCAGAGAGTCAAGGCTGGGGGGCTGTCAAAAGGCAGGGCCTGTTAAAGCCCATTGCGGCACTTCCTGTGTGATTTTGGGCTATACAAAAATAAACTGTATTGTATTGTATCACACATGTGTACACAAAGTTGTTTTCAGGTCTTGAAAGGTGTTTTGATGAATTCAGGTTACCTTCAACTCTAACTCAGTGGAATGTCAAAATACTCTGGTAAAGGCAGTTCTAAATGATGAAACCCCCAGTACCCTTATGGTTAAGAACTGTTTGGATGGTGTAATAACTGGAGACCAGAGGCGTGAAAAGGTTTGGGGCAGCCACCCGTTTAATGCGGTTTCCTGGCTGCAATAGAATTCGAGACATTTCAAAACAGTTGTTTACACAACAGAGTCCAAGACAGAACTGCCTGCCTAAGCAAAGGCAGTGAGCTTTATAGCTCAGAGGGCGGAAATGATGTCGTCCTCTGGGCCGGAACTGGAAGTGACATCACCCTTGGGGCCGGAACCGGAAGTGACCTCATTCTTGGGGCCGGAACCGGAGGTGGTGTGTCCTTCCTGGAAATGGCGGCTCCTGGTGGGATTTCCCGGGTAAGACCTGCAGAGAACTCAGAAAGAGCGTCAGCGTACCCCGCCCCCTGGGCAGATGTATAAACAGTATTGTCCAAGCCCTTCAGCTGCTTCCCATGCACACGTGTGTGACAAGACTCCCCCCTCAGCCCAGACCCGTCGGGTCGGGCGACCTGCACCGAGAGGTCGTGGGCCCGGGAGAGGGCATCGGCGTTGGCATGAAGGGACCCCTGTCGATGAACGAGCGTATATTTGTACTGCTGCAGGTCAAGAAACCACCTCGTGACCCGCGGATTCGACTCCCTGTGAAGGGCCATCCACTTTAAAGGCGCATGATCCGTCACCAGAGTGAACACGCGACCCAAGAGGTAGTACCGCAGCTGCGTCACCGCCCATTTGATCGCCAAAGCCTCCTTCTCCACCGCCGCGTACCTGGTCTCCCGGTCCAACAGTTTCCGGCTCAGGTACATAACGGGTGTTCAACACCGTCGACGCTTTGGCTCAACACGGCTCCCAAGCCTGTGTCCGAAGCGTCCGTCTGGAGGACAAAAGGGAGAGAGAAGTTAGGGGAGATTAAGATAGGTGCTGAAGTCAGAGCCCTTTTTAAGTCACTGAATGCAGCCCCGCTTTATCAGACCATACCACCGTATTAGGAGCTCTTTTCTTTGTCAAGTCGGTCAAGGCGCGCTCTCTCGGAGAAACGAGGCACAAACCGGCGGTAGTACCCGCCAAACCGAGAAAGGATTGGACTTGCCGCTTGGTTTTGGACGGGCCAGGCCATTATGGCTTGCAACTTGGAACACTGTGGCCTCACAGTACCCCGGCCCACTAGGTAGCCCAAATATTTGGCTTCTCTCAACCCGAAGTAACATTTCTTGGGGTTGATGCGGAGCCCGGCCTCTCCCAATGTCCGTAATACTGCTGTGACCTGCTGTATGTGCTCCTTCCAGGTGCTGGAATAGATGACAACGTCATCCAGATAGGCAGCACAGAACGAGTTATGGGGCGGAGCACTTTGTCCACCAGGCGCTGAAAAGTCGCGAGGCGCCCGTGTAACCCGAATGGAAGGACACGATACTGCCAGTGTCCGCTAGGAGTGCTAAAGCGGTTTTTCCTTCGCGGACTCCGTTAAAGGAACCTGCCAGTACCCCTTTGTCATGTCAAGTGTAGTCAAGAATTTGGCTGGTCCCAGTCTCGAGGAGGTCGTCCCGCGAGGCATGGGATAAGCATCAAATCGGAAACTTGGTTGAGCCGACGGAAGTCATTGCAAAACCTCCAACTGCCGTCAGGCTTAGCAATCAAGACGATGGGGCTGGACCAGGGACTACTACTTTCCTCGATCACTCCTAGTGCCAGCATTCGCTTGATTTCCAGTTCCACTTCTACTTTCTTTGCCTCCGGGAGTCTGTAGGGTCGCTCACGGACGATCACCCCCGGGTCAGTCACTATGTCGTGCGCAATCAGAGAGGTCCGACCTGGTTGTTCACTTACCACCTCTGGACCCGGCGGATAGCTGCTTCGAGCTCCTGTCTCTGTCTGGGAGATAGCTGTTCGCCGAAATTAAGGTCACTTACTTCCGCGAAGAGAGAGCAGGGCTGTCCGGAGGAGGGATCGGGATCCCTCTCCTTCCACGGTTTCAGCAGGTTTACATGATATATTCGCTCAGCTGGTCGGCGATTGGGCTGTTTCACCAAATAGTCGACCAATCCCTTCCTCTCCTTAATTTCGTAGGGGCCTAGCCAATGTGCGAGCAGTTTAGAGTGTGAAGTAGGAACCAATACCATGACGCGATCCCCCGGTTGGAACTCCCGGAGAGTCGTGCCACGGTCATACAGGCGGGCCTGTGCTGATTGTGCCTCCTCGATATGACTTTTTAGTATAGGTCTTATTACATCAAATCTATCGCGCAACTGGGCGATATACTCCAAAATGTTAGTGGAGGGCTGTGCCTCCCCTTCCCAGCCCTCTTTTAAAATATCTAATAAGCCCCGGGCTGTCTTCCGTATAGTAATTCAAAGGGAGAGAACCCGTAGAGGCTTGAGGACTTCCGGTAGGCAAAGAGGACAAGGGGGAGGAGTTGGTCCCAATTCCTCCCATCCTTGCTGACTACCTTACGTAGCATTTGCTTGAGAGTTTGATTGAATCTCTCCACTAGCCCATCGGTTTGAGGATGATACACGAGGTTTTAAATGCTTTATTTTCAGTAACTTGGCAGTCTCCTTGAACGTTTCCGAGGTGAAAGGCGTTCCTTGGTCCGTCAGGACTTCTCTAGGAATGCCCACGCGTGAAAACACTCCTACTAGTTCCGTGCAATATTTTTAGTGGTAGCCGGCGCAATGGAGCGGCTTCAGGGAATCGGGTTGCATAATCCACGAGGGCAGTATATATTTATATCCTCGGGCTGAGGGCTCCAGGGTCCTACTATATCCACCCCAATCCTGTCAAAGGAACGTCAATAAGGGAAGGGAATCAGAGGAGCACGGTCCTTCCTAGGAATTTGCCGCAGTTGACACTCCGGGCAGGAAATGCAAAAGCGGCGAACCTCCTCATTAATCCCCGGCCAAAAAAAACGGAGCTTAATGCGCTCTAATGTTTTATCGGAGCCGAGATGGCCCCAAGAAGGTGAGAGTGGGCTAACTTCGCAAACCTGCCGCGGTAGGTCAGCGGGACTAGCAACAACTTCCGGACCTTCCCCTCATGTTCAGCAACCCGATACAATAATTCATTATCCATGACAAAGTGAGGTCCCTGTGGCATGGGCAAATGCGTGCGTTGGCCGTTAACGAGAACCACTGCATTCTTTATGTGCTTCAGAGAGTCGTCATTCCACTGTTCTCTCTTGAAAGAAGCCGGAGTCGCTCTAAACTGAAAGTGCAACTCAGAGAGCGGGTCCGGTCTGACCTCAAGGGGCGGAGAATCCTCCCTCGCTGCCGGGGCGCTAGTGGATGGCGGAGGAGCCCGCGGGTCCGGGAGTCTCTTCGTCACTCTCTTGGCCTACCGCCCCACTCCCTGTCGGCTGATTACACGGTGTGGAAGCAGCTTGAGATGAGTCTTTATCATCTATAACGAGGCCAAAAGCTTTTCGGGGAATGCTTTCTAAACTACCGCGGTTACTGTCAGACCAGTCCCGCCCGAGGATTACGGGAAACGGAGGATCCGGGTGTACCGCTACGGTAAGCCGCCGAAGGGTTCCTCCGAGACATACGTAACACCGGGCGGTATTGTACGAGCGGATATCTCCGTGTATACATTTTAGACTGGTCTTTTTAATCCATTGTTGCGGTAGAACAAAACGGCGAGCAACGACAGACACGTTACTGCGGAATCAAACAGCGCTGTTACCATATGTCCATTAATAATAAGCTCTCCGTATGTTTATCCGCCAGGGATTGCTAAGGGCACACAAACAACCCGCCATTGTCCCCTACGGTCCGCCTTGTTCCCCGACAGGTCGCAAGCCAGACGGCCCGGCGACTTCGGAACAGGCTCTGGATTGCGTGGAAGGGACTGTTTTTGTAGGACATAACTCCCGGGTAGTCCACAGAGCGGCTGGTCTGCCCTCCCGGGTTTCACAGCCGGCCTCTGGGGTTGCAGGAGCTGTAGCAGCTCGTCCAGGGAATGGAATTCTCCCCAGGCCGGCTGGGCAAATTCCTGGGGTATTCGCTGTAGCAGCAAAAAACAGGCCACTTGCTGCACTATTTGCAAGGGGGTCAAATCAAATGGCCGTAGCCACTCACCCACCTGTTGCCAGAGATCCATAGCCTGCTCTGACAGGCCTTTCGTTGGGTTAAACTCCCAGTCTATTATATTCTTTACCTGCCGGCCTGGGGACAGCCCATCGTTAACAGGGACCTTGGTCCCGATGGCTTCGGCTTTCCTACCCAGAAGAGCATACTGAGCCACTCGTGTGTTTTCCCCAGAAGCCAGCCCACGCCTGTGGGTCCCCTCTACCTTCTCCACGAGATGGGTTGGTAGCCCCGGGTTATGCTCGTGGAGCAGAGCCTGCACCGCGTCCTTCCTGACCCTCCGGCGCACTCCCGCCCCGAAACTCGGCCCCGGTACTCACCCACCTGGTTCCTTGAAGGTCCGTGTCCCGGGTTCTTCGGGGACACCATCCTGCCGACTACGCCACTGTAATAACTGGAGACCAGAGGCGTGAAAAGGTTTGGGGCAGCCACCCGTTTAATGCGGTTTCCTGGCTGCAATAGAATTCGAGACATTTCAAAACAGTTGTTTACACAACAGAGTCCAAGACAGAACTGCCTGCCTAAGCAAAGGCAGTGAGCTTTATAGCTCAGAGGGCGGAAATGATGTCGTCCTCTGGGCCCGAACTGGAAGTGACATCACCCTTGGGGCCGGAACCGGAAGTGACCTCATTCTTGGGGCCGGAACCGAGGTGGTGTGTCCTTCCTGGAAATGGCGGCTCCTGGTGGGATTTCCCGGTAAGACCTGCAGAGAACTCAGAAAGAGCGTCAGCGTACCCCGCCCCCCCCTGGGCAGATGTATAAACAGTATTGTCCAAGCCCTTCAGCTGCTTCCCATGCACACGTGTGACAATGGTTTCACAACTGTTTTTCAAAGTGCACTTCAACATCTCAATCTCAATTTTTGAAATCCCCTTTGACTTGCATTGGGCCAAATCTAAAGTTGAGTGAAACTCAATGAGTCTTAACTTCTATGTTGTGAAACCACTTGAAAAACATCAGCTACATAGTTTTTACAGAAATGAACTGTTTTGAACAGTTTCCTGGTGGAAAACAAGGCGTCACACATGTGTACACAAAGTGAATTTCAGGCCCTGAAACGCGTTATGGTGAAATAAGGTTACTTTCAACTCTAACGCTGTGTAAAGTCAAAATACTATGGTAAAAACAGTTCTAAATGATAAAATCCCAGTACCCTTATGGTTAAGAACTGTTTGGATGGTTTCCCAACTGTTTTTCATAGTGCACTTCACATCTTAAACTCACTTTTGAAATCCCCATTAACTTGCAATGGACAAAACTGAAGTTGAGTGAAACTCAATGAGTCTTAACTTCTATGTTGTGAAACCACTTGAAACACTTCTGCAACATAGTTTTTTACAGAAATGAACTGTTTTGAACAGTTTCCTGGTGGAAAACAAGGCGTCACACATGTGTACACAAAGTTATTTTCAGACCCTGAAACGCGTTATGGTGAAATAAGGTTACCTTCAACTCTAACGCTGTGTAAAGTCAAATTACTCTGGTAAAAGCAGTTCTAAATGATGAAATCCCCAGTACCCTTATGGTTAAGAACTGTTTGGATGGTTTCCCACTGTTTTTCAAAGTGCAATTCAACATCTCAAACTCACCTTTTGAAATTCCTATTGAGTTGCATTGGGCAAAAACTGAAGTTGAGTTAAATTTAATGAGTCTTAACTTCTGTGTTGTGAAACCACTTGAAACACATCTGCGACATAGTTTTTTACAGAAATGAACTGTTTTGAACAATTTCCTGGTGGAATACAAGGCGTCACACATGTGTACACAAAGTGAATTTCAGGACCTGAAACGCGTTATGGTGAAATAAGGCTACCTTCAACTCTAACGCTGTGTAAAGTCAAAAAAACTATGGTAAAAACAGTTCTAAATGATAAAATCCCCAGTACCCTTATGGTTAAGAACTGTTTGGATGGTTTCTCAACTGTTTTTCATAGTGCACTTCACATCTTAAACTCACTTTTGAAATCCCCATTAACTTGCAATGGACAAAACTGAAGGTGAGTGAAACTCAATGAGTCTTAACTTCTATGTTGTGAAACCACTTGAAATACATCTGCGACATAGTTTTTTACAGAAATGAACTGTTTTGAACAGTTTCCAGTTTGAAAACAAGGTATCACACATGTGTACACAAAGTTGTTTTCAGGTCTTGAAAAGTGTTATGATGAATTCAGGTTACCTTCAACTCTAACTCTGTGGAATGTCAAAATACTCTGGTAAAGGCAGTTCTAAATGATGAAACCCCAGTAACCTTATGGTTAAGAACTGTTTGGATGGTTTCCAACTGTTTTTCAAAGTGCACTTCAACATCTCAAACATAGCTTTTGAAATCCCCTTTGACTTGCATTGGGCCAAAACTGAAGTTGAGTGAAACTCAATGAGTCTTAACTTCTATGTTGTGAAACCACTTGAAACACATCTGTGACATAGTTTTTTACAGAAATGAACTGTTTTGAACAGTTTCCTGGTGGAAAACAAGCGTCACAGATGTGTACACAAAGTTGTTTTCAGGTCTTGAAAAGTGTTATGATGAAATCAGGTTACCTTCAACTCTAACTCTGTGGAAAGTCAAAATACTCTGGTAAAGGCAGTTCTAAATGATGAAACCCCAGTACCCTTATGGTTAAGAACTGTTTGGATGGTTTCCCAACTGTTTTTCAAAGTGCAATTCAACATCTCAAACTCAGCTTTTGAAAATCCTATTGAGTTGCATTGGGCAAAAACTGAAGTTGAGTTAAATTTAATGAGTCTTAACTTCTATGTTGTGAAAGTTAAACACTTGAAACACATCTGCGACATATTTTTTACAGAAATGAACTGTTTTGAACAGTTTCCTGGTGGAAAACAAGGCGTCACACATGTGTACACAAAGTGAATTTCAGGCCCTGAAGCGCGTTATGGTGAAATAAGGTTACCTTCAACTCTAACGCTGTGTAAAGTCAAAATACTATGGTAAAAGCAGTTCTAAATGATGAAATCCCCAGTACCCTTATGGTTAAGAACTGTTTGGATGGTTTCCCAACTGTTTTCAAAGTGCACTTCACATCTTAAACTCACTTTTGAAATCCCCATTAACTTGCAATGGACAAAACTGAAGTTGAGTGAAACTCAATGAGTCTTAACTTCTATGTTGTGAAACCACTTGAAATACATCTGCGACATAGTTTTTTTACAGAAATGAACTGTTTTGAACAGTTTCCTGTTGGAAAACAAGGTATCACACATGTGTACACAAAGTTGTTTTCAGGTCTTGAAAAGTGTTATGATGAATTCAGGTTACCTTCAACTCTAACTCTGTGGAAAGTCAAAATACTCTGGTAAAGCAGTTCTAAATGATGAAACCCCAGTACCCTTATGGTTAAGAACTGTTTGGATGGTTTCACAACTGTTTTCAAAGTGCACTTCAACATCTCAAACTCACTTTTGAAATCCATTGACTTGCATTGGGCAAAACTGAAGTTGAGTGAAACTCAATGAGTCTTAACTTCTATGTTGTGAAACCACTTGAAAACATCAGCGACATAGTTTTTTACAGAAATGAACTGTTTTGAACAGTTTCCTGGTGGAAAACAAGGCGTCACACATGTGTACACAAAGTTATTTTCAGGCCCTGAAACGCGTTATGGTGAAATAAGGTTACCTTCAACTCTAACGCTGTGTAAAGTCAAAATACTCTGGTAAAAGCAGTTCTAAATGATGAAATCCCCAGTACCCTTATGGTTAAGAACTGTTTGGATGGTTTCCCAACTGTTTTTCAAAGTGCACTTCACATCTTAAACTCACCTTTTGAAATCCCCATTAACTTGCAATGGACAAAAACTGAAGTTGAGTGAAACTCTAATGAGTCTTAACTTCTATGTTGTGAAACCACTTGAAACACATCTGCGACATAGTTTTTACAGAAATGAACTGTTTTGAACAGTTTCCTGTGGAAAACAAGGTCACACATGTGTACACAAAGTTGTTTTCAGGCCCTGAAACGCGTTATGGTGAAATAAGGTTACCTTCAACTCTAACGCTCTGTAAAGTCAAAATACTCTGGTAAAAGCAGTTCTAAATGATGAAATCCCCAGTACCCTTATGGTTAAGAACTGTTTGGATGGTTTCCCAACTGTTTTTCAAAGTGCACTTCAACATCTCAAACTCACTTTTTGAAATCCCCATTGAGTTGCATTGGGCAAAAACTGAAGTTGAGTGAAACTCAATGAGTCTTAACTTCTATGTTGTGAAACCACTTGAAACACATCTGCGACATAGTTTTTTACAGAAATGAACTGTTTTGAACAGTTTCCTGGTGGAAAACAAGGCGTCACACATGTGTACACAAAGTGATTTTCAGGCCCTGAAACGCGTTATGGTGAAATAAGGTTACCTTCAACTCTAACGCTGTGTAAAGTCAAAATACTCTGGTAAAAGCAGTTCTAAATGATGAAATCCCCAGTACCCTTATGGTTAAGAACTGTTTGGATGGTTTCCCAACTGTTTTTCAAAGTGCACTTCACATCTTAAACTCACTTTTGAAATCCCCATTAACTTGCATGGACAAAAACTGAAGTTGAGTGAAACTCAATGAGTCTTAACTTCTATGTTGTGAAACCACTTGAAACACATCTGCGACATAGTTTTTACAGAAATGAACTGTTTTGAACAGTTTCCTGGTGGAAAACAAGGCGTCACACATGTGTACACAAAGTTATTTTCAGGCCCTGAAAGCGTTATGGTGAAATAAGGTTACCTTCAACTCTAACGCTGTGTAAAGTCAAAATACTCTGGTAAAAGCAGTTCTAAATGATGAAATCCCCAGTACCCTTATGGTTAAGAACTGTTTGGATGGTTTCCCAACTGTTTTTCAAAGTGCAATTCAACATCTCAAACTCACTTTTGAAATCCTATTGAGTTGCATTGGGCAAAACTGAAGTTGAGTTAAATTTAATGAGTCTTAACTTCTATGTTGTGAAACCACTTAAAACACATCTGCGACATAGTTTTTTACAGAAATGAACTGTTTTGAACAGTTTCCTGGTGGAAAACAAGGCGTCACACATGTGTACACAAAGTGAATTTCAGGCCCTGAAGCGCGTTATGGTGAAATAAGGTTACCTTCAACTCTAACGCTGTGTAAAGTCAAAATACTCTGGTAAAACAGTTCTAAATGATAAAATCCCCAGTACCCTTATGGTTAAGAACTGTTTGGATGGTTTCCCAACTGTTTTTCAAAGTGCACTTCAACATCTCAAACTCACTTTTGAAATCCCTATTAACTTGCATTGGACAAAAACTGAAATTGAGTGAAACTCAATGAGTCTTAACTTCTATGTTGTGAAACCACTTGAAACACATCTGCGACATAGTTTTTACAGAAATGAACTGTTTTGAACAGTTTCCTGGTGGAAAACAAGGCGTCACACATGTGTACACAAAGTGATTTTCAGGCCCTGAAGCGCGTTATGGTGAAATAAGGTTACCTTCAACTCTAACGCTGTGTAAAGTCAAAATACTCTGGTAAAACAGTTCTAAATGATGAAATCCCCAGTACCCTTATGGTTAAGAACTGTTTGGATGGTTTCCCAACTGTTTTTCAAAGTGCACTTCAACATCTCAAACTCACTTTTGAAATCCCCATTAACTTGCAATGGACAAAACTGAAGTTGAGTGAAACTCAATGAGTCTTAACTTCTATGTTGTGAAACCACTTGAAACACATCTGCGACATAGTTTTTACAGAAATGAACTGTTTTGAACAGTTTCCTGGTGGAAAACAAGGCGTCACACATGTGTACACAAAGTTATTTTCAGGCCCTGAAATGCGTTATGGTGAAATAAGGTTACCTTCAACTCTAACGCTGTGTAAAGTCAAAATACTCTGGTAAAAGCAGTTCTAAATGATGAAATCCCCAGTACCCTTATGGTTAAGAACTGTTTGGATGGTTTCCCAACTGTTTTTCAAAGTGCACTTCACATCTTAAACTCACTTTTGAAATCCCCATTAACTTGCATGGAAAAACTGAAGTTGAGTGAAACTCAATGAGTCTTAACTTCTATGTTGTGAAACCACTTGAAACACATCTGCGACATAGTTTTTACAGAAATGAACTGTTTTGAACAGTTTCCTGGTGGAAAACAAGGGCCACACATGTGTACACAAAGTTGTTTTCAGGTGAAAGCGTTATGGTGAAATAAGGTTACCTTCAACTCTAACTCTGTGTAAAGTCAAAATACTCTGGTAAAAGCAGTTCTAAATGATGAAATCCCAGTACCCTTATGGTTAAGAACTGTTTGGATGGTTTCCCAACTGTTTTCAAAGTGCACTTCAACATCTCAAACTCACTTTTGAAATCCTTTGAGTTGCATTGGGCAAAAACTGAAGTTGAGTTAAATCAATGAGTCTTAACTTCTATGTTGTGAAACCACTTGAAACACATCTGCGACATAGTTTTTACAGAAATGAACTGTTTTGAACAGTTTCCTGGTGGAAAACAAGGCGTCACACATGTGTACACAAAGTTAATTTCAGGCCCTGAAAGCGTTATGGTGAAATAAGGTTACCTTCAACTCTAACGCTGTGTAAAGTCAAAATACTCTGGTAAAACAGTTCTAAATGATGAAATCCCCAGTACCCTTATGGTTAAGAACTGTTTGGATGGTTTCCCAACTGTTTTTCAAAGTGCACTTCACATCTTAAACTCACTTTTGAAATCCCCATTAACTTGCAATGGACAAAAACTGAAGTTGAGTGAAACTCAATGAGTCTTAACTTCTATGTTGTGAAACCACTTGAAACACATCTGCGACATAGTTTTTACAGAAATGAACTGTTTTGAACAGTTTCCTGGTGGAAAACAAGTCACACATGTGTACACAAAGTTGTTTTCAGGCCCTGAAAGCGTTATGGTGAAATAAGGTTACCTTCAACTCTAACTCTGTGGAAAGTCAAAATACTCTGGTAAAAGCAGTTCTAAATGATGAAATCCCCAGTACCCTTATGGTTAAGAACTGTTTGGATGGTTTCCCAACTGTTTTTCAAAGTGCACTTCAACATCTCAAACTCACTTTTGAAATCCCTTTGACTTGCATTGGGCAAAACTGAAGTTGAGTGAAACTCAATGAGTCTTAACTTCTATGTTGTGAAACCACTTGAAAAACATCAGCGACATAGTTTTTTTACAGAAATGAACTGTTTTGAACAGTTTCCTGGTGGAAAACAAGGCGTCACACATGTGTACACAAAGTTATTTTCAGGCCCTGAAAAGCGTTATGGTGAAATAAGGTTACCTTCAACTCTAACGCTGTGTAAAGTCAAAATACTCTGGTAAAAGCAGTTCTAAATGATGAAATCCCCAGTACCCTTATGGTTAAGAACTGTTTGGATGGTTTCCCAACTGTTTTTCAAAGTGCACTTCAACATCTTAAACTCACTTTTGAAATCCCCATTAACTTGCAATGGGCAAAAACTGAAGTTGAGTGAAACTCAATGAGTCTTAACTTCTATGTTGTGAAACCACTTGAAAACATCTGCGACATAGTTTTTACAGAAATGAACTGTTTTGAACAGTTTCCTGGTGGAAAACAAGGTCACACATGTGTACACAAAGTTGTTTTCAGGCCCTTGAAAAGCGTTATGGTGAAATCAGGTTACCTTCAACTCTAACTCTGTGTAAAGTCAAAATACTCTGGTAAAAGCAGTTCTAAATGATGAAATCCCCAGTACCCTTATGGTTAAGAACTGTTTGGATGGTTTCCCAACTGTTTTTCAAAGTGCACTTCAACATCTCAAACTCACTTTTGAAATCCTATTGAGTTGCATTGGGCAAAAACTGAAGTTGAGTGAAACTCAATGAGTCTTAACTTCTATGTTGTGAAACCACTTGAAACACATCTGCGACATAGTTTTTACAGAAATGAACTGTTTTGAACAGTTTCCTGGTGGAAAACAAGGCGTCACACATGTGTACACAAAGTGAATTTCAGGCCCTGAAGCGCGTTATGGTGAAATAAGGTTACCTTCAACTCTAACGCTGTGTAAAGTCAAAATACTCTGGTAAAACAGTTCTAAATGATGAAATCCCCAGTACCCTTATGGTTAAGAACTGTTTGGATGGTTTCCCAACTGTTTTCAAAGTGCACTTCAACATCTTAAACTCACTTTTGAAATCCCCATTAACTTGCATGGGCAAAAACTGAAGTTGAGTGAAACTCAATGAGTCTTAACTTCTATGTTGTGAAACCACTTGAAACACATCTGCGACATAGTTTTTACAGAAATGAACTGTTTTGAACAGTTTCCTGGTGGAAAACAAGGCGTCACACATGTGTACACAAAGTTATTTTCAGGCCCTGAATCGCGTTATGGTGAAATAAGTTTACCTTCAACTCTAACGCTGTGTAAAGTCAAAATACTCTGGTAAAAGCAGTTCTAAATGATGAAATCCCCAGTACCCTTATGGTTAAGAACTGTTTGGATGGTTTCCCAACTGTTTTTCAAAGTGCACTTCAACATCTCAAACTCACTTTTGAAATCCTATTGAGTTGCATTGGGCAAAACTGAAGTTGAGTGAAACTCAATGAGTCTTAACTTCTATGTTGTGAAACCACTTGAAACACATCTGCGACATAGTTTTTACAGAAATGAACTGTTTTGAACAGTTTCCTGGTGGAAAACAAGGCGTCACACATGTGTACACAAAGTGATTTTCAGGCCTGAAAAGCGTTATGGTGAAATAAGGTTACCTTCAACTCTAACGCTGTGTAAAGTCAAAAACTCTGGTAAAACAGTTCTAAATGATGAAATCCCCAGTACCCTTATGGTTAAGAACTGTTTGGATGGTTTCCCAACTGTTTTTCAAAGTGCAATTCAACATCTCAAACTCACTTTTGAAATCCTATTGAGTTGCATTGGGCAAAAACTGAAGTTGAGTTAAATTTAATGAGTCTTAACTTCTATGTTGTGAAACCACTTGAAACACATCTGCGACATAGTTTTTACAGAAATGAACTGTTTTGAACAGTTTCCTGGTGGAAAACAAGGGTTGGACTTATGCAGCGTTTGCCCCCATTGACCATTCTATTTTTTCTGCACAGGCTAGAAAACATGTTGGGCTTACAGGCCCCGTGTCGCTTGGTTCGCTTATTTATCAAATCGATTGCAGTATGTACAGAAATGTGCGACAGTACCTTTATCAAAAATTT
>NW_024378814.1:0-25000 GCF_016835505.1 Polypterus senegalus
GTATGTGGTGTACCCGGCAAGGACAGTTAAAGAGTCTCTCCGAATTAGAGAGTGCTGAAGTGACAGGCATCGTCCTGGCAATCATGTGCTCTATTTGTGTCAGGGATTCTGCCATTTCTGAATTAACGATGGTTAGTGTAATCTTTTATCAATTAATCAATCAATCCATTAATCGTACAATATTTTTACATACCATTGCCAGTCATCTGAGCTTTCATTAATACACAGCGCCCTGTGATGGACTTGCTGATGCTTGCTGAGGTAGGCTTCAGCTTTCCCATGAACCCACTATGGATAAAGCAAGTTTAAGGAGGCATTTCTACACAGTAACACCTTACATCCATCCATCCATCCATCCATTTCCTTAACCCACTTATCCAGAGCAGGTACATGGGGTAACTGGAGCCTATCTCAGCAAAAATTGGGTGCAAGGCAGGAACAAACCCTGGATGGTGTACTAGCCCATTAAAGTGTGAACACACAAACACTGAGCAGGGGCCAATTTAGCGTCACCAAGCCACCTAAACTGTAAGCCTCTGGTCTGTGGTTGGAGCTCCACGCTGCCTCTATAGGAGAAACTCAATGCAGAGAGCATCCCGGACTTGATCCTCATCTTCTTGTTGAAGGGCAGCAGCCCTGCCTCTGTGCCACCATACTGGCCACATCACCTTTCATAGTCAGCAAATATTTTATAATATTATTTATTATTTACATGTATACTGTATAGTGCTTTTCTCACAACTCAAAGTGCTTTACATAGAGGGTGGTGAGCCAACATCATCCACCACTAATGTGTAATATCCACCATTTTGATGCCAGTATGCTCACCACACATTAGCTGTTAAATGGTGAAGGAGTGAGATAGTCAGCCAGTTAGAGACAGGGGATGATTAGAGAGCTATGGTGTGCAATTTAGAGTTCACTGACCATGTCACACCTCGACTCATTCATCTTCACTGACTTTAAATGATAACATTTAAAACTCCAATCTATCTTGCGTCTCCATCTTTGAGATTTCTGTTCCAGGGCCAAGGTGCATCTTAGGATGTGCTGGGATGAATCATCAGTGATTGCTCCTGGGGTCATTGAAGGTTTGGGGTCTTTCAATTTCAGAGCCCCTTCCACTGGATGATCAGGCCCCAGCAACACCCACCCACTGATCAGCCCTCCTAATCCATAGCCAACTAGATACTCTCTCTGCTGCTTCTGTTATGGATGTTATGGCTTCACTTTTGGCACCCCCATGA
Source organism: Polypterus senegalus (assembly GCF_016835505.1). Lineage (NCBI taxonomy): Eukaryota > Metazoa > Chordata > Cladistia > Polypteriformes > Polypteridae > Polypterus > Polypterus senegalus. The sequence continues at coordinate 1,248 of NW_024378814.1, forward strand.
TGCCCAGCATATTAAATGCTTTGAAGACTGACGTCCTACAACGCCGAGACAGCCCACCCAGTAATTCTACCACCTTTGGTTCTGACAGTGTCCCACCAGTTTTAAACTCAGTCTGGAGACCCACTGTGGCTGCAGGTTTTTGCTCCAACCAGCTTCTTTTTTTAATTGGACTCCTTGGCTAATTAAGTGAGTTGTTATTTCTGAGATTCTGTGTTTTGAGTACAATATAGATATTAGAAAACTAAGTTTGGTAACAAAAATATTTAAATGTACTAAGCAGTCATATGGAAATAATATATTTTTCTTATTTTAAGAATATATTCATCTTAATTTTCATTCTACTTTTTGAGGTGTTCTAATTGTTTCATTACTCCTATTATATACTAACTAACTGTTATAAAATTGAAATGTAGAGATGTCAGGTAATTGAAAGGAACTACTCTGGGTATCTCTCTCCTAGGAGGATTCGTTTTGCTGATATACTCGCATAGCGTGTGTATTAGCGGCGGGAGGAAAAGTAAAAGGGATACCATTTTGTTGATGTGCTCGCTTCGCTTCTGTATTAACGGCTAAGCGACTTTGTCTTTCTTCGGAGGTTTCATTTTGCTGACATGCTGGCCTCACTTGTGCATTAGTTTCTAAGCGAGTGACTCTTTCTTCGGAGGCGGAGCCCTTACCCCGACTCCACCTGTCACTTCCGGGCCAGACAGACACACACACTTCCATGCATAGACGTTTATATACAAGATTAGTGGATCTGACGCTAAAGTCATTGCGGCCTTTGACTATTCAGTGTTGTTTGCCATGGGTGTCTGGTCTGCTAGTTTTTAATTGTCATATATAATGAAGAGGGCAAACTGCACAGAGAAAGGGCAAAATATAACGAAATTAAATCTATAGCAAAACTTTAAATATTTCTAATAATAAGTCTTATTTATGTAGCACCTTTCATGCACTCAAGGACACTTTACAATTCAATAAACACATTAACAGAAATTAATAGAATTTACATACATGAAAATGAATGACACTCAGTGATGAGATGTGTTTTTAACAGGAGTTTAAAGTGAATAATAGATTATTCTTTGTGAAGACTGAGAGGAAGAGCATTTAAAATTTTAGTGGCTATCACAATGAACGCTCTGCCACCCATAGTTACTAACCTGGATTTAGGTACAGTTAGTAAGCTAGCGTCTGATGATCTTCATGCACGAACAGGAGCGTAAGGAAGCAGCAGCAGCTGAGACAGATAATGAGGGGCTAAACCATGAAGGGCTTTAAAGGTGAGAAGAATAATTTTATATTTGATTCTTGAAAAGACTGGTAACCAATGCAAATCATAGAGGACAGGAGTGATGTGAACAGATTTTTTAATGTGTGTAAGTAGACGAGCAGCAGAATTCTGAACATACTGTAATCTATTGATATATTTAGTCGGGAGGCCATAAAACGAAGCATTGCAATAGTCCAGACGAGTAGTGATGAAAGCGTGAATGAGTGTTTCAGTATCCTTCACACTGAGGAAAGAATGCAGATGAGCAATGTTATGGAGACGAAAAAAAAGATGTCTGTACTATTGAGCTAATGTGTAGTAGAAAAGTAAGAAGCTGATCAAAGATGACACCCAAATTACGGTTCAACCAGGATCCCATCAATGTCAATTGTTAGCCCATGAAAGGTAGAGAGGACAGATTTGGTACCAACTAATAAGATTTGTTTTATCAGGATTAAGTCGTAAAAAATGATTTGTCATCCAATGAGTGATTTCCCGAATGCAATCAGGTGAAGATGTTGCAGTTGCATCAACACTTATTGTATATAAAGTTGTGTGTCATCGGCATTGCAGTGGAAGCTTAGACCATACCGACGAATAATCTCACCTAATGGGTGCATATAGATGTTAAAGAGGATTGGTCCTAGAGCTGACCCATGAGAGATACCTTGTGTGAGTGAAGTAGTGACAGATTCGTGTTCCCTAATGAAGACATAATACTGGCGATCACTGAGGTATGATGTGAACCAAGAAAGAGCAGCACCAGAGATACCAATAGCTGAAAGTCGGGACAGTAAAATGTCATGGTTAACTGTATCAAATGCTGCGCTTAAGTCAATAGCGACCATCCCAGAATCTGTGGTTATAAGTAAGTCATTGGTTACCTTAAGTAGAGCAGTTTCAGTGCTATGTAGGGCTCTGAATCCAGATTGAAAAGGCTCAAGCAGGATATGCAAGTTTAAATAACCATTAAGTTGAGCAGTAACAACCTTTTCTAAGATCTTAGCCATAAATGGAAGATTAGATATTGGGTGATAAAATTTTAGCTGTGACGGATCTAAGCCAGGTTTTTTAAAGGCAGGGGTTACAGCATTTCTAGATGTCTTATAAATTGTAAAAATGATGCTGCTGCGCTTTTCTGAATATTGAATAAGAGACAAAAAAAAAAAAAAATACCAGCTAATTAAATGAGATCTGTGTTATCAGTTGTCGTCACTGATTATGAATCTGGTTGGAACAAAAACCTAAGCCACAGTGGGCCCCCAGGACCGACTTTGAGAACCCCTGCTCTAGGTGGTTAGCAGAGCTCCAGAGTGCTGGCTTTGAATTTCGCCTCAAGTACACATTTCTCCTCTTGCCTGTGCCTGCATGAGTTTTCTCTTTGGATTCGGATCTTCTCCACTCATCCAAAAGATGAAAATATTTCTTAGGCAATGTGTGAGTGTAAATGTGATGGATTGGCGCCTCAGAGGTAGCTTTCCACCTTGTGTCCAGTGCTACTGGGATGGACACTGGTTCCCGGTTACCCTGTAATGGATAAGTAGGTTAGAAAATTTCTGGCTGGATGAATGGATAAATAAAAGGGCAAAGGAGCAGCATGTGTTAAATGCAAATCCTTCATGCTTGTCTACAGAGTAGTCGAAAGATCAACCCCAATGTCAATGGAGACACTTGTGAAATCCTATGCCCTTTCCTGCCCACTCAGGTCTGCATATGAATGGCATTTGATGATGCCACCTCGGCGTGGAATCAAATCCCAAACCAGGCTTTTTTTCATGTGTAGATCCTAGCTGGTGGAACAAGCTGCCTAACTCCATTGAAAATTCTGACTTCCTCAATGTGTTTAAGATGCATTTGAAGACTCTCTTGTTGGGTGAATTTCTGTCTCACTAATGCTGTTCTTGTAACTAATGAAGTGTAACTCGCTTGCATTTTGTGAGATCTTTACTTGTTTTGTACTCTTATCATGTAACACTCATTCCCTAACAGTCACCTAGAGTGACGTTTACTTAATTAAGGTGACCTCTCTTTCATGTCGCTTTGGACAAAAGCATCTGCTAAGCAAACAAATGTAAATGCAAATGTAAGTACATCACCATAATCCACACCAGTATAAGCTGTGCAGAAACGGGCTGGAACATCATAGAGGTTGAGAGAAGCTGACATAGCAAATGTATTCATTTCAAAGCGCAACAGTGGAGATTTGTAGCCTCAATGTGAGTGCTGGGATCTTCAGAAGCTCATAATTGGGACATGATTGTGGATAGAGGTACCATAATGCGGCAAGTGAATTTCAAAACTATGCTGCTTATTCTAACAGTTAAACCTCAGCTACTCATGAATGACATGTGCTTCAGGCAGGAAATGTCGTTCAGGTAGTGTGCCAGTTTCAGTACCAGCTTGTTGAGATCCTTGCAGACCCTTTAAACCCACGGCTAATTCCATGTGCCGATAAGCATCTCTATAGCTGAAAGATATGACTCTACAGACCTAAGTCAAGCCGTCAGTATTAGGAATGAGGAGGATCCTGCTCTGGTAACAAGTGAACAGTAGTGGCCAGGGTGACCACTTTGTGGAAAGTACTGTATAGTAGATGTGGGGTGACCACTTGACGCTGATTAGTTGTGGGCATTCAGTCCTGAAAGGAGAAGTGTGTCGACTTGATTATATCAAAGTGATCAGCTCAGCGATTCTGCTCATTTGAGGTTTATTACACCGAGCACAGCTGATCTCAGTAGGGTGTATGTGTTAATTAAATAAGGAAGTAATTAGGATTGGGGGGGGGGTGCCCGGCTTATCTCACAGATTGCGATTACAAATGCTGCAAATGTTTGATTTACACCCCCCCACCCCATACCACCACCACCACCACCTTCATATTCCTTCTCCCCCTCACAGAAACTTTGCAAGCAGCCTTGTATGCAGAGAAGGCCATGCAGGTGCCTCAGCTAGCTCCATTGTTGTTTTGATCAGGGAGGCGAGTAGCCTGGTTTCCCTTTTAGCCATTGTTTGTCACCCACAGAATAATGTCAGCTAATTCATGCTGGGATGAAAAAAGTAGGCCAAAACAAAAACTGTAAGAAATTTAGTTTATCATGGTTTTAGTGGTAAATTAATGGTCAGAAAATGTGCAAAAAATAATAAATGGATTAGTTCAGGATAGCCATCCTCTTTAAAAACTTGTAGGTAAGCTTGCAGGCAGCATTTTACAGAAAGAGGAGTCAAAATAATATTTTGAAGGTTCCCATATTTTGCCCCAGACTGTAGTACCTGCCCAATTGCCTTTGTATTTTTCATTTAACAAATTGCATCTTGGATAACCGGCATCTCACTAAGGTAGGATCTGAAAAGAAGAGCATTTCAAGGGCCACAGAAACTGATTTGTGAAGAGATATTGATAAAATCTGACAGCATTCCACAAATCATATGTACAATCAAGTTAATTTACAAGTTAATTTGACACTCTCTTCTGCTGTTTAGCAGGTTCCCACGTTTAGCTGAGCCCTAAAACATCTTTAACGCGTCACACACGTGCGCATAGGAGGCAGATTATGAACACAAATAAATGTGTTTCCCCGCCTGACCAGAGATTGGCGCTGCCTTCTAACTCTTTCTCCCTTTCCCCTGTAGACCAGGAGAAGATCCTACACACTAACTACTCTTATGGTCCTCAGGAGTTGAACAACACTTCCTCATCTGGTCATCCAGAATCCACCTTCCAATGACATCACTTCCTCATCTGGTCATCAAGAACCTGCCTTCCCACTGCATCACTTCCTCTTCCGGTTATCCAGAACTGACCTTCCATGACATAATTTCCTCCTTCAGTCATCAAGGATTTCAATTCCATCAATTCCTCTTCCTGTCAGTTTTAGATATTTGCAACGGCAGCCAGTCCTGTGAAGACTTCTAACCTGATCTTTTTTGCTTGTTTCCAAATATATCTTTATGTTTGTTTCTTTGTTACTTTTCACAAAGGGTTCTGTCCAATGCTAAAATGGAAAATCTGTGTATCTGACAAATGCCAATCTGCAAAATGGCCACAGGAATCAAGTTGGGGTGTAATGTCTCCTTGAGCTAACTGATGCCGGGTTGTGTCAGACAGAAGAGACACACTGAAGATGAGCAACAATGTGCACGTCCAATGGCTTAGGAGTTCTTCTGCAGCCTACAGAGCTGCTTTTGAAAAGAATGTGTGATATGCCATTGTTCAACAATTAATTAAATAGACAGATATTGCTGGGCTCCATTTATATTAATCCATTTTAAACTACTTTTGTCTGTTTAAACAAATCTACGTCTTTATGAATGATAGAGGATCCTGCCCATCAATGTCAAGTTCAGATTCAAATGTGTCATCATACGGTATGGGCTGCATGCTGCTAGGGCATTAAGAATTGTACTGCACTCTGTATATGTGGCAATACGACTAATACTACTAAAATAAACAAATGAACTAAATTGGAGGATCCTCATAAAAGGAAACAGTCATAGCAGCAGTAACCACAATAATAATAAGTCAAAACATTTGGATGATGCACACACAGGAAATGATACTCTACAAAATATAACCATCTAAACAGAGAAGCAACTTTCATTGGTTCAATTGTTTATTAAATTTGGTATTGTTTGTGGGCAGAGGTTTTCTCAAAACAGATTTGTTAAAGGTGAACCAAATCTTGATCGCAGAGGTGTCAGAGAGTGTATGTCCTCTGCCAAAGACAGTGTAACAGGTTTTGTCCATTATAGTGCAGTGATGGCCTCTCCCAATAGGTAACAGCAATCCTAACCTCCTGACTTCAGATGTTCATTTTAACTCAACCAGTTAAGTTACTTGCTTGTCCAATCCAGTGTGGGACTGCAAGTATGAGGGTCACAGGACAGAACTGTCTTTACGGGGCCCAACATCAGCCTCACAACTACGTAACAAAACTGTGACTGGCAGAATGTTATCATTGTGCCTTTTGTCAAACGCAAAGGATTATCAGCACTACAAAGAAAAAAAAAACACAAAATATCCTATTAATATTAGCATTAAGTAAAACAAACATTATAAATAACAGTCAATCCCATCTTTCTAATTCATACAGAGTCCACCTCAGAGCTTTCACACTCACAAAATTCACTTAATGTGTAAGCTCTCATTCAAAGCAGAGGATCACCAATACTCTTTAGTCTTGGTACATTGTGTACATCCCATAAACGTATGTAATTTTTAATCATTTTCAGTTCATTAAAATATTGTGTTCCCACCCTGGTAACTGGTAGCAAACAAGAAACATGCCATGCAAAGCATACACCTGGCTAAAATCTCCATGTTTTGCCCGAAATAATGAGGTAAAAAATAATTTAGAACAAGACCAGTAGATAAGACGTGGACAAGAAAACAGGCAAAGATTTGTAATCGGAAATTTAAACTCAAAGTCACCAAGCCAAAAGTTAGAATTTGTAATCGAAGTCAATGTTTCATTTACAAGGATTTGTAGGCTAAGAGCACAATCAAAAGTACAATGTGCCAATGTTTTAGATTTTACTCTGTAAACTCTCACGTATAAGAAGTGTGCATCGATTTATATTATGTGAGTGAAAACTATCAAGCATATTTAATTAGAGATGCTGAATAAACCAACATTAGTCAAAAACCGGAAAGTCTGCCACACTGAAAGCCAAATCAAAAGGGAAATGTTTTAGCACAAGTCAAAAACTAGAAAACACATTAAAAAAACATACTTTTAAAGAGGACAAGAACGATTAGGAGAAAGAGTTTTAGAATCCGTAAACTCGGATGAAATGGCCAAAATAAAAATAACCAAACTGGCAGTGAAAATGGATGAAATAAATAAGGAAAATGAAAAGTAAGGCTTCAATTCAAAAACTAATATTAGATTGACCATCACTTGCTAAAAAAGCAAGTGCTTAGACTCAAATAAAGATGAAGAATAGAATAACACAAAAAAATGAAATAAAGAGCCTAATCCTAACCTTTAATACCCACAGCTGCTCATTTGCTTTTACTAGCAATGCGGTAGAACCCATTCAACAAAATGGTGTCAGAAACGTGCAAAAAATAATTTAAACCAAGTAAATACATTCAATTAAAATTGATGTTCCAAAGCCTATAAATCTGAAAAGATCCACCCAAGTGCCACAAGAAAGCCACAAAAAATTAGAAGTGAAACCAAATCATAAAACTCTAAAACCTTATTCCATGTATATCATTATAACTTGAAAGGGCATCCATTCTTCAATAAATGTGACACTCATGGGTTGTTGTCAATCCACTGATGTTGCAGACACCAAACCCATTCTGGGCCCCCCACCAGCCCAGGGCCTGGGGTAAATGTTCAAAGCTACCTCTCCAAGCTGCTGTTGGCACCCCTGTCTGTGTTTTTCACTGAAACTGAAAGGTAGAATGGTGCCAACAGTGGGATGACACTTGCCAAATAAGGTGTAATAAGGTTGGTGATGGTCAGGACTTCTTTTACCTGACTAGGATGCTGTATTTATGGGAGAACAGCTGGGATGGATAAGCATCCTAGCCAGTAAGGGTGCTACTCTCTGCCTCAGGTGCATGGCAGGAGTAACGGATGGACAATGGGAGACTGCCTCTCATGACAAATATTTGCCTAGTAGGCTAGGTGGCAGAGCTCCTTTGGTGTGCCTCCAGTTTGGACTCCTGCAGGAGTTCATGGAAGGACGGCCCTGTATCCCATATTTTATAATGGTTCCACCTGACCTATAAGCACTGTTCTAGCTCCACAGGTATTTCTGGGTCTGAGATAAAGGAAACTGCTCCCTCACACCCAGACGAGTTGGAGTCAGGATAGGGGAAGGACAAAGAAAGAAAGAAAGAAAGAAAGAAAGAAAGAAAGAAAGAAAGAAAGAAAGAAAGAAAGAAAGAAAAAGAAAGAAAGAAAGAAAGAAAGAAAGAAAGAAAGAAAGAAAGAAAGAAAGAAAGAAAGAAAGAAAGAAAGAAAGAAAGAAAGAAAGAAAGAAAGTTAATTGTACAAGTAAGACGGTATACCCTGCTTTGGCTCTTCTGCCTGTCACACCTCCACTGGAGCCATTAGGTCAGCTGCAGGGTTGTCAGCTGGAAACCGCCACTCATGGATGTTTCACCCCCTAAATCAGTACATCTCCCAGCAGGGGGGCCAGTGGCATCCTGGGGACGTCTCCCTGCCACCCCCTGCAGCTTTGCCAGGACTTGATCATGGAACCACCTGAAGTGTCCCTGGGTCAAAGCCACCTTACAACCTGACAATATATGCTGGAGTCTTGCCTTGACACTTCCACAGAGGGAACAGCCTACCTCCTCACCATACCACTGTTTGAGATTCCGATTGCATGGGAGGGTGTCATAGGTTGCCCTCAACAGGAAGCTAAGTCTAGATTGTGGCGTCCTCCAGATGTCTGCCCAGGTGATGTGTCAGTTAATGGTAGCGCCCCATATTGTCCAAGCCCCTTGGCTCCCCTGGGAAATTGCTTTCATATGGAAACGCTCCTGCTCCAGCCTGATGACTTCATCCACCATCATAATCTTCTCTTTTTTCTTGGTGGCTTTGGACCAGAATTACTGCACTGCTCCCCAGCCAGGCCAGCACAGCTGGTCTGGACCTAAATCCCCCCTTATACCTGCCCCAATTAGCCAAAACCACCACCACCACTAGATGTTGCAAACTGGAGATGGCCGGTCCACCTCAAGAAAGAAAGAAAATTGTGTGTATTGTGGAAGAGAACATGGGAATATAAACTGCTTTAAAAGAAATCCATTTTGAGACCATGACTGTTGCCTGCATGGCTGTGTCTAGAGTTTGGGGCTCATCTTACAACCTCTACAGGTGAAAGATTTCACATTTGAGTGACTGAACCACCACATCAATCCCAGTTAGGCTGGATGTCTTGGTCACAGATGCCCCTTTTAGGTCAGCTGGTTACACTACTTACAGGCGGAGGCTATCATGGTTATTAGGAGTGCAAGGTTGAGGTGAGAAGGAACACTGAGCACTGCTGGTGAACATAATCTTGGCATCACTCAAACTAGGAGAACTAAGTGAGAAAAGGCATTAAACTGGTCACCTCTTCACTTGAGTGATGACATTGCTCCCAGTAGTAACACTCGTCTTAGCCATGTAACCTGCTGATATTCATTTTATGCTCAGCTTGTTAGGTTGCTTGCATGTCATGAGAGCATGCAGACCAATATGGGAGATGAACCACGGTAAGCAGTTATTCTGAGCTGAATTATGGTGGTAATAGTGGCCAGAAGTGGCATGCCTGTTGCTAAATACAGTATAGTGTAAATGTGTGCAATATTACAGTGCGTTACAGGGCAGCCATGGCACTTTCCTCATAGGTGACATTAATCTCAATTAAGCTTAACTGGTTAGGTTTTTTTTTTTTTTTTGTTCCACCTTTTACAATTTTTTGTATTAGGAATTTGTTAGTTTTCACATACCCCCCAGGGTCAGAGTGCAGGGTCAGCCATTGTACAGCACCCTTGGAGCAATGTCAGGTTAAAGGCCTTACTCACGGTCCCAGCACAGGATCTCCTTTGGCAGTAATGGGGATTCGAACCAGAAACCTTCCAGATATCGGTGCAGATCCTTAGCCTCAGAGCCTCCACTCTGCCCTTGCAGGACTAGGACCACAAGGTCCACAGATGGGGATAATTCAGCCGATTCAGCCTTGTTTAGGATGAAGTCACTGGCAGTGCACCCTTTTGCTGAATATACAGAAGTGCAAGACAGTTGGACATGTGAGCCTGTTACAGTGCACACTCCACACAGGTAATATGGGCGCTGTCTGGTCCACAAAGGTTTATCTTCATACTCAGCCAGTTAAGTGGTTTCTGCATCCTGTTCATGGACAGGCATTGCATTTCTGGAGTAGAGTTTAGTGACAGTTGGGCAATGAGCTCTTGCAGGTGTTAGCAGTGAACCCAGTCTCAGATACTATCTTCCATCACATCACCATATCCAGAACTTCTGATTTCTTCTGTGGCTTCCAGGCACTTCCAGTTCTTCAGACTTGATTTCATCTGAGATAAATAAAGATCAAATGTCTCTAATATCAAGTGCTGCAATTCTTTGTTTCTCAGCCTTCAACCCTTTTGTATGACATGTGATTGGGTTTCTTATAAAGATTTAAATTGGGCGTCATTAGTTGTCCTTCTGAATTTAATTTGTTTTTTTAACAATGTGCTTTTGTGCAATGAAAGTCCCCAACAATCGCTTTTTGAATGATTTCATCACAGTGCCAGTGTTTAAGTGATTTTATACCCTACCATGTTTGTAGTGTTTGTATTCTCGCATTTCTGACTTGAAGACAATTTTGTGTAAAATAAATATAATATACAAGTCAAGTCTGTTGTCCAGGTGGCCTTTAGATGATCCCACTTCCATGTCTAAAGTCTGTAATCCCCTTTGTCCGTCTTTGCACAGACCAGGTGAACTAACAAGTCTGGCTTCCCGAGCAGGAGCTGAACTAACAAGCTGGAAGCCGTCTCCTGTCTGTTGTTTAAATAAGACACAAAAAGGGAGTGATGTAAATAGAGCGGGTGGGGGGCTGAGTGCCGGCAGGATGATCGTGGGCAAGTGAGTCACACTCGCCAGGCCTCAGAGGCCCACGTGACGCTGGGAACTTCTGCAGGCTGGCTGTCAGGTGCCTCTTTCAGAAGCTCAGGCTTTGACTAAGCAGAGCAGTGACCAGCATTACGCTCTGGGGGATTATACTGCTGTTCAAGTCTTGAGAAGAAGCTCATCACCCATGTGTCTTTGTGGCTCCCTCAGTTTTTTGGCACTATAACATTGATAGTGCTTTAAAACTATTTCATGATAATTTTAATTGTAAAAGACACAATATCAAAATAACAGATTCATGTTTGGGCAGCATGGTGACACAATAATTAGCGCTGCTGCCTCCCAGCTCTAGGGACTTGAGTCCAAATTGAAGACATTTGTTTCATGGAGATATTTTGAGACCCTTTATATGCCTTCCATGATTGACATATGTTTTGTATTCAACAACACACATTTGACACAGATACGCCATCTGACCTGAAGTTTCCATGTGCTCCACATATCCCTGTAAGTTTTCTCCAGATACTCGAGGTTTCATCCTAAAACTTTTTCTTTTAGGTTAATATGTTACTCTGTGAATGAATGTGCCCAGTCACAGACTGGCATCTGAAGAAAAGGCAGCTTGCTTTATTAATAGGAAAACTGGATTTGGAAAACTGATGGATAGAATCATGGGGGACTATTGTTACACTACAGGTTCATCATGAATCATGCTGTCTGAAATCATAATCACTTTTAAATCCTCTGTTCCTAAACTAGCATGGCCCCTCTCTCTCAACCCACAGATATGCCAACAAGGTACAAGCCAAAGTCTGGGTCCTACCAAGAATAACATTCTAGATTGTTACAGTGTGTAAGTAAACGCACGTGCCCACCCATAGGGAAGGACCAACAATGTGACTGTATAGCATTTGTTAATTGGAAGCCTTATCATTCACTCTTATTTAGTTTTAATAATTAATATTAAATTATTGCTGGTGTCCTGTCCTGGGTTGGCCTAATTATACAAGGTGTGATCAAAAAATACGATGAATGTTTAAATAATAAAAAAAAAAAAATCATTACAATAAAAGACACATTGCCATTTATCCCCCTCAAAATGCTTCCCATCGCTTTGAACAATCATATCCCATTATTCTTGCCACTTTCTGAAGCAGTTCTGGAAGTCCTCTTTCATGAGTGTCTTTAGTTGCGCTGTCATGGCTGCCTCGATGTCCTGAACTGATTCAAAACGTTTACTTTTCATGGTCATTTTGACTTTTTGGGAAGAGCCAGAAGTCACACGGTGCCAGATCCAGTGAAATAAAGTGGATGAGGACACACAGTAATATTTTTATCTGACAGAAATTTCCGTACCAGAAGCGATGTGTGACATGGAACATTGTCATGATGAAGGATGAAATCGTTTTCCCATTTCTCAGGTCGTTTTCTATGCACATTGTTTCTTAAATGCCCTAATAAGCCCTTATAATATTCAGAGTTCACCATAGTGTTCCTGTGTCCAAACTCAGTTTGTGCAATTTCGTCAAAGTCAAAAAGCACAATCATCATCACCTTGATGTTGGATCATGATTGACGCGCAGAGGCATCCACAAGAGTGCAACTAAAGACACATATATATATATATATACTGGGTAATGGCTGTGGCTAACCATCATACAATACAATACATTACCCGGGCCGGGACGCCAACAGAATGGAAGGACCAGGGGATGAAGCAGTACCTCAGACCTCCCACAAGAGGCCATGCTGCAGCTTGGAGCTTGTTACAGCGCTCTTGGGTTCCATGGGGGCACCAGGAGCAGCTGCAGAACCCTATACTGGACTTCCACCAGATAACTTCCAGATAACATAGAGGAGCCACCAGGAGCACTCCCAAGAGTGGAATAAAAGGAGCTGCCTCACTCCATTCAAGGAGCCAGAATCGGGAGGAAGAGAACGAAGCTTGCCAGGAGTGGAGGTGGAACAAGGGAGAGAAAGGGAAGAAAGGAAAAAAAGGGTGCTATCTTGTATTTTGCTTGGGAACTGTGACACTGTGAGAAACGAGGCAAAAGCACTCCCCACAGGAATAAATGTGTCTCGTGTGCAGAACGTACAGTAGCTACTGTGTCTGTTGTGTCCAGGGTTTGAGAATATATATGATTACAATCTACAACACAATAGAGGGTGCATACAGTCAAGGGGTCTGAATACTTTCTGAATCCACTGTGTGTTTGTGTCTGTCTCTCTCTTTACATACATGTATATATATATATATATATATATATATGGTTGAAATAGTTTTACTGTCAAATAATGCAAAGAGTACACGACACGTGTTTTGCCCTAATTCTGGGCTCATCATGCGTACACACTCACTGCACTCCCTCTCGGGGATCGAACCTCAGACATCAGCGCCAGAGGCAAAGCCTCTTGCGTTGCGCCACGGTGTGTGGTTCGTTTATTTGACACTATGTAGATCGGGGTATTTACATTCAAGGCATTCGTAGTCTGAATAACAATCTGATTTTATGGGTGGTTACCTACCAGGTAACGCTTGTGGTTGCTTCTCGCAACTGAAAGAGGGCACCGTGGCAGACGTTAGCTGACTTGCTGACCAACCACAAGCGTTACCTGGTAGGTAACCACCCATACAATCAGACTGTAATTCAGACTACGAATGCCTTGATATATATATATATATACAGTATATATATATATATATATATATCCGCATGTGTGTGATGTGACCTTTCGAGTCACCTTGAGTGAAGATTTAGAGAGTATGACACAGATTGCTAAATGGGACTGGAGATTTCCTTGAGTCACCTTAATTCGTCAAGGAAGGACTGACCTATGTTGGCGTCAATGAGATCCCAGTATGATAGGCTATCAGTTAGTGTTTGTATCTCATAGCTCTTGGAAATTTAATTTGATTTAACACTTGGTCATGGCCTGTATAGAGTTCACACGTTTTCTTCAGGTTTGTGCAGATGTCCTCCCACGTTCCAAAGACATCCATGTTGGTTTGATTGGTGACCCCAAATTGGCCCAGTACACGTGATTGTGCCCTGTGGTGGACTGGGATCAGTGCTGCCAGAGTGGTCTTTAGCTCCTACCCTGACAGTGGATTAAGAGGGTTCAGTAATGGATTGTATTCATGGGTGTTATGCTCTATAGTGCTTTTCATAGTAAACACCATATATTTTTCCAAAAGCCACATGTAGGTTTTTAAGAGCACATTTGTCTAACTTTCCAAATCCACTGAAAAGTAACCATTGAAGAATCTAATGATTGTGTCATCAATTTTATAGCCAGACATTTTGGGACCTGAGTTTTGTTTCTTCTCTACCAGATCCCACATCTGGGTGCAAATCTCCTGTTGCCACTGTGAATGTAAGTAATGAGCTGAAAAAGGTGTTGTTGTGGGAAGGAGATTGGGAGGGGGGTGAGACTAACATTACAGATATTAGCAGGGTCTATGTCACAATAACCGTCACTGTCATTAAACAAGAAGCGTGACGTTTCCAGCCAGCAAGTAATGATCCGCCAGATAGATATAATCCCAAATAATTCACAACACATTGCCTTAAATAATGACAAGAAGAAGCACTCAAACGCTTTTCTGTTTGCTTGGACAGATGTGGTTTTAGAAAGTAAAGGAGGAACTGCGTTGGCAGAACAATCTTTTGGATGCAAGTTCACCTTCCTCATTCCTATTTAAGAATTTCTCCATTACTTCACTACAATGTGTTTCCTATATTTTTTTTTTCCTGCCTCTTTTTTACTTCCAACAGATGCATTCTATTAATGTCGTGTGATGAGGTGAAGGGGGCGTGAGAGGAGGTTTTGTGGATCACTGTTTGTTTGTACCATGGAGGACAGCTTTTAGGTTTCAGGCAACTTGGCCCCCAATGAGCTGCCAGTCTTGTATGCAGCACAAAAAAACAATTGCTTGACTGGGAGGGGCTCACATGACATAACAAGGGGTGTGTTTTCATTTCACACAGGCCCTGCCCCTTTAGGCAAAAGTAAATACACTTGGTGATCCAGAACCACTGGTCACATTGAGTACTGGTTACTTGTGGGCATGAAATAACTCAAAAACCAGACTAAAAAAAATATTGATCCAGAATGGAGATACAAGGAGGGTATATTAGTGTTGGGTGAAGCCATACTGTTATACATGGAGATAAAGAGGTGCTGAATGACCTCCTATTCATGGTCCATGGAAAGTATTTGACATCTCAAAATATCCGGCATTGGAATAAATCTCAGAGTACATGGCCATCCAAGGTTGGAAGCCAATGTCACACAGTCACTCTCACTGTTATTATTATCCCGTTGGATAATTCCCCAGGCAGGAGCTTCATGAAAGGTCATCTTATTAGTGCTGCGTTTCTCAACCTTTACGTATTTGTGACCCGAGTTTTCATAACAGTTTTAATAGTGCCCCCCTAACGTTTTTTTGAAAGGAGTCCAGTAATACCAATTTGCTCTTTTTTAATTAATGATATATCATAGATACATATTTTATTATACCTACTTAACTTTTATCGACATTTATCTAACTCTATATTTATTTTTCTAGTATCAGAATGTAGTTTAAGTTAATTTGTTTTGGTTTCAATAGATGTATTTTTCATATTTTCGATTCTTGTTTTCTTTTTTTCACATCTTAGCCCCTTTTTGTTACTTGCCCCTAGGCCCCCACCACACAGTTTGAGAACCACTGTTTTAGTGGGAGGCAGAGTCTCCTTTATGTATTGCTGAAGAAGCAGAAGTGATAAGCTACTGAAAGCAATGACTGTTTTCCTAGTGATGTGCCTTTTAGTATGCTGTCCGACTTGAGCTTTTGGATTTGATATCTTCATGTAAGAATCCATTGTTCATTAGCCTCCTGGGAGAACTGAGATTCAGGACTGAAGATGGCAGGGTAACCTTCTGACCTTGACACCACAGCAGATGCATTTTTCAATGACAAGTGATTGGAGCAAATAATGGATGCTATGAAGTGTCCTGGAAGCCAACAGTTCCTTCTTTGCCAGCACTAGATATAGGAAAGCACTAGGTGCTAGGTCAGTCACCCAGTGGCTCATCAAGATAAATCTCAAATGGCGTTGACCCCAGTTCAGGTCTGTTCACCTAGCATGCACCATTGTTGGTCATAATGGACACCTAGCCACACAAAGACCAACATTTAATCTGCAGTCAAAGTTGAAATGTTTGTATAATCGGTGAATGTCTCATCAAGGTGTATTTAATGTGGTGAGGCAGAAGTACAAGCCCCCATGAGATCATTATGGTCCAGCCCTATCCAAGAATTATGCTTGTGTAGTGAGTCAAATGTATGGACGTCTTCATCTTTTAAAGCACTTTGAGCTATATAATTTGTATGAAAACATGCTATAGAAGTAAATGTTGTTGTTGTTGGTATTCTTGTGTCATCAGGCTTAAGGGCAGAACCAACCCAGATCGAGTAGCCAGGCCTCTGCACGGCCAGTCTGTGAACATTGGCTTATTCTGCAGCTGCCGTTTAATATAATAATAATAATAATAATACATTTTATTTATATAGCACCTTTGCCATACTCAAGGCTCAGCCTGAAACAATTATCACCAGGATGTGAGAGGAATGCACACTAAAACACAGAAAACATTCAAACTACACAGACAGAGTGATGGCCATGGGGTTTAAACTGAGGAATCCCCAGCTAGCTACTGTTCTCGCAATATCACGTTGAACAAAAGCAGTTTGAAGCTGTCCCCAGTTGAGATGACGCATACGGAAGCCCAATGTATCCAGATTGTTAACAAAAAAGCCATTATGATGGATAGCCAGGGATCGTGCCCTACCAGGATACCTGGAGGAGCAGAGAACCAGGAGAAGGGCAATTTATACCCTGGGACATGAGAGGGCAGCCCCCCTGGGTTGCATCGGGGCCATGAGCTTGGGGCTTAGAAGCTCAAACCGGTTGGGATCCGTGGCCACCACCAGGGGACACGTGGACAACTCCGGAAACAAGATATGCAGCACTTCCGCCACACCAGGAAGTGCTGCCGGAGGGTAATCGGGAAGCATGTGGAGCATTTCCAAGTGCACTATAAAAGGGGCCGCCTCACTCCATTCAGGGAGCCGGAGTTGGGTGGCGGAGGACAGAGGCTGCAAGAGAGGAGTGGAGGTGGCAGTGAAGTCAATGAGAAAAGGAGAAGGACTGAGCCTTGTGAGTGTATTGTGGCTGTGTTGTGTGGAAAAGAAGGAGCAGAACATAATAAATGTGTGTGTTGTGGACATTCTGAGTCTGTCTGTCTGTGTTCCACACCATGAAAGCTAAACTAAAACTAAGAACAAAGAGGGTGAAGGCACCATCTCACCTTTGGACTCAGTGGTCTTCATCATTTAAAGAACTGACGATGGAAGAACATACAAGCTCCCCCAAAGAAAGGGATCTGGATGGGACTGAAATCTGGGACTCGGCCTTTGTAAGGCAGCAACATAAACCACTGTATTGTAATCATTTTGGAGGAAAAGAAAAGCATATGGAAAATGTTCCCAGCTGCGATGACACCCTGGTGCAGCTCGACTGTGGAAAAAAGAACATGTCAGTTAGCCAGAGAACAATGTGGGTGAAGGTTAAGACCAACCACTGGATTCGTTCAGCGTGTCAAATCTTTTAAAGAACTAATAAGTGAAACCCAACCCAAAGCTTGGGGAGAACATGTAAACTCTGTGCAGAATGTCCTCAATCTGTTGCAAATATGAATTTTCAATTAATTTCTTTTGTTTTTTGAGAAAATTGACCATCTTCTGGTGGAATTAGATTTGAAGTTGGATGACTAACCACCCTGCCTCTATTCTGACTGTCGCCATTCAGTACTGTTAGCATGCTGTTCACAATTGTCACACAAGATAAGCTCTTATCTCCAGAAGTGCAGGTGCTCTTTGGTCTAATCATAGCACACGTTCAAAGTGTCAGATATTTTTTTTTAGTGTCTTCAAAAGCATAAGATTTCTTTTGACTCACTCAAAGAGAGCCTCATTTCGTAAACATGTCAGCTTCAGTGGGCCAGCATGCAATACACTGCCTGTGACAAAAGGTTCAATGGCATCTCTCCTGACGGCAATCTAATATTGTGATTTGAAGGGGGGACTGAAGGCAGAATAATAAGCAGGAGCCTTGCGATGGACTCGTGGTACCACGTCCAGCCGGTGGATGGAGCTAAGACGGCCTTCCTCTTAGCAACACTACATTCTCAAGCCCACTCAATCCAGTTCAGGGTCATTGAGGTCCTTCCTCTTAAGTTCTCTCTTAAAAATGTCATGACAGCCATCAATACGATGAGGATTGTGTGAATAGTGGAAGCAGGATTAAGAAAGAAACTTCCAAGCCAACCTGTATTCTAGTTTACACCATTAAAATGGTGTCACACACGCGTGCTTAGGGGGCAGTCAACAAACCCAGAGGTGAGTGAAATATTGTGAGACAGGGGGTTGATATACAGTAATAACGCATCTCTCTCTCTCTCTCTCTCTCTCTCATCAGACAAAAAGAAGAAATACTGTATAAAATACCTTTCATACTTCCGGGTTCCCAAGATGGCGTCCAATTGTCACTTCCACCTCTGACTCCCGAGGACAACATCACTTACGGTGCCCTCGCCATGACGTCACTTCCGGTTCTACCCTGATGACCTCACTTCCAGCATCACATCTCTTCCGACTTCCAAAGATCTCATCTCCTGCCAACTCATTTCTGTCCTCCATTTTTCTCTGTATAAAAACGCCATCTTTTCTAATGTACATTGTTCAATTACTGCAAAGTACTTTGATCCGAATTTTTGCCTTTTTGCATTCATTGTCCTTTGGACAGTATATGGGGACAGTCCCAAACTCTTTTTTTTTTGTTGTTTAAGCGTCCTGTTTTCATCACAAGGGTAACACATTTTAATTTATTAAAAGTATGTATTACAAGATGACACCACAGTGTTCAACAGCTTAACTATACTGTCGATACTCATCCTGTCTCATTGTTTAATATTTTATTATTAATATTTAATGGTGTGTAATGGGCAGTCAAGATTCTTACCTGGCTGGGACGACTCCATAATGGAAGGACCGGGTAAAGGAGCTTGCACAGGGTAATACTTCCCCTGGGACAACAGTGCCTGAGCTCAACCCTGGTAGGGACCTTGGACACCACCAGGGGGCACATGGAGAACGGCTGAGCCCTCCTCTGCAGGGCTGCTGCCACACCCGGAACTGCAGCCGGAAGGAGATTCTGGGACACCTGGGGAACCTCTGGGTGCTCTATAAAAGGGGCTGCCTCACTCCATTCGGAGAGCCAATGTTGGCAGGAGGTGGACAAAGCCTGCAGAAGAAGGAGTGGAGAATTGAGAGAGAGAGGAAGAAAAAGGACTGGGTATTTAATATTTGGCACTTTGTACTGTGTGCTGCTGTGGGGAGCGAGACAAAAGCGTTTCCCACAGCTGAATAAAGGTGTGTTGTCTGCTGGACTTGGCCTCTGTGTCTGTTGTTGTCCGGGGTTTGGGGAGCTGTATGCCCCCTGGTTACCACAGGTGTCGTCACAGTGTTTAGCGCTGCTAACCACTGAATCCTGGGGTTGAACCCCATCTTTATCATTGCTGGTGTGGAGTTTGCATGTTCTCTGTTTCTTTCTGGTACACTGATTTTCCACCCACATCTCAAAGAAGCATGTCTTAGCTTAATTAACAAATGTAAAATGTCCCCACAATGTATGCATGAGGATCAGCATGCACCCTGCTGTGGAGTTGTGCCCCATTCAGAGTTGGCTCAGAGGCAACACCCTGAACAGGACAAGCAGGTTAGAAATCCACCTGGCTGCTATCTGTTTGGAGTCGGCACGTTCTCCCTGTGTGCACATGGCTTTTTCTCCCAGCTGTCTGACTTCTTTTTGCCATTCAAACAACTTGCCGGTTAGGCTGAACAGTAACTGAAATTTAGCACCTAATGAGTGAGTGTGGTTGTATTTGTGAATGTGTCCTGTAATTGACTGGCACTTTGCCTATGGTAGGTTCCTGCATTGTGGCCAAAGCAGTCAGGATGGGCTCCAACATGAAAATACCCAGCCATCCATTTTCTAAACCTGCTTTATCCTGAACAGGTTAGCAGGGGAGGAGCTGAAGCCTATCCCAGCAAGCATAATGTACAAGGCAGGAATGATCCTTGGACGAGGTGCCAGTCCACTGCAGGGCAAGTGCACTCAAATGGGCAAATTTAGCATCGCCAGTCCACCTGACCTGCTTGTCTTCTGACTGCAGGAGGAAATTGGAGCACGTGGAGGAAACGCATGCAGACACAGGGATGTGAAACTTTATCTCCTTTTGTGTGGCAGCAGTGCTGCCACCACACAACCATGTTGCCCATCACAACATATTGGCATAAATATGTCTGAAAATAAACAAATATTTCCAAGTGACTAAGAAGTCGGACTGGATGCAAAGTTGTGTGAGACTGGGAGCAAGCCACCAGTATATCGTAACATTTCCTAACTCACTTAATCCTGAGCAGGGTTGCAGGGTGATGGGGCCTAACTCAGCAAGTACTGGGCACAAGGCAGGACTAATCCTTGGACAGGGTGCCCGTCTGTCACACACACACAGAATTTGAACCCTTGACTCCAGACTTGTCCAGCAGCAGGACTAACCACCACCATGTTTCCTCCATATTTTATTATCCATCCATTTTCTGAATTCTTAGCTTTACACCAATAAGAAATTCAGTCATTAGGTGCCATTGAATTCAAAATGTACAATACAACCATCTTAGTCAGTTGAAATCAAGGAGCTTTCTCTTCTCCCAAATGACCAGTTAGACTACTAACTGCAAGGGAATTTTCTTTTCACAACAGGCAAGTTCCACTTCAGCCTTGCCATGGTGTTGTTCCATTATAGAGTCCCAGTACCCTGCAACAGTGATGGCAAAACAAAATACATCCCTGGCCTGGATGCCAATCAGTCACGTGGCACATTCACAAGCTCATTTACATTTATTTGCTTGGAAGAAGTTTTTATCCAAAACGACTTACAACATAGGTAAACACAATCGAGTAACATTAGACTAGGGCCTGCTTCTTCAGCAAAAGTAGTAGGACAGCTCAGCTAAACAGAACCAAGCTGGAGTCACTAATCAAATTCACCTAAATGTCTTTGAGATGTTGGGAGAGGCAAGACATACTGTGAACACTGGGAGATATGCAAACCTCACATAGGCAGTGACCAGGCAGTGTGATCCGAGGCCAAGACAAACTTAAAGAAGGGGGGATTCAAGGTGTGTTTTGTAGGTGGGTGCAAATGTAGCTCCAAATTATGGTGAGAGGAACTTTTTCAGAAATAGATGATGTTAAATGTGGTGTCCCTCAAGGGGTCAGTGGTGGGGCCACTGCAATTTTTCATATACATAACCTGGACAAGAACATAATTAATAAGATGGTTAAATTTTCAGATGATACCAAACTAGGTGGAAGACCAGATGGTATCGAATCCGCTAAATTGTTACTGAGGGACTTGGACAGCATACAGGATTTGTGGAAGATGACATTTAATGTCAGTAACTTTAAGGAATTGCACAGAGGAAGTAGAACTGTGAGAAGTGAATACACATTGGGAAGTCAGAAGCTTGAAAGATCACCTTAAAAGAAGGACCTAGGGGTCTTATTGGACTCATCGCTATCTATATTCGAAACAGTGCACAGAAATGATCACAAAGACTAATAGGATGTTGGGTTATATAGTGCCTTGATGTGTGGAGTATGTCCAAGCGGGTTATGCTGAAGTTTTATAACGTACTGGTGAGGCCTCATCTGGAGTACTGCATGTAGTTTTAGGTCGTTGGTCAACAAAAGAGACATAGTGGCACTAGAGAAAGTCCAAAGAAGAGCAGCTGGGATGATTAGGACTGACAGTTATGAGTTATGAGGAGAGCTTGAAGCAGTTGAACCTCTTCAGTTTTAGCAAACAGAGATTAAGAGGGGACATGATTAGAGCTAAAATAAAATTATGAAAGGAATTAGTGCAATAGATCCCTGCTGTTCCTTTACAGTAAATTCTGCAACAAGAACATGGGGACACAGTTGGAAACTGAAGGGTGGATTTCACATAAATGTTAGAAAGTTTTCCTTAATGCAAAGAAGCACAGAAGACATTGGAATGAATGACCAAGTAGTGTGGTTGAGAACAGAACGGTAGGGTCCTTCAAAGCTCAACTTTGTGTTATTTTGGACAATCTAATTAAATAGGATGGGCAAGCTTTTTGGGCTGAATGACCTGTTCTTATCACAATTACTCTAATGATTTTAGGTTCTTGGACCTACAACAGACCCACCATTTCTATGTACATTGTACTTTTAATTGTGTTCTCTTTTTTGTTCCTGGAATAAAAAAAAAGGTTTCTGATGACCAATTATTGTAAATAATGGGCACACCGAAGTTAGCAAATTATTTAAAAATGGCTGAACACCTTTGGATTAAGCAAGTTTGAGAATGCATGTCTGTATTTCTATATGTTATAATAACTGTGGATAAATGAGGAATTACAAATGTTGGGGTGCCAACATGGTTGCCCCCATTTAATTATCAAAGGCTTTTCATAAGGATAACAATAAACAGGCACTCTCTCTCTCTCTCTCTCTCTCTCTCTCTCTCTCTCTCTCTCTCTCTCTCTCTCTCTCTCTATATATATATATATATATATATATATATATATATATATATATATATATATATAAACAAGGCCAAAAGTAGTTGGCCTCTTAGGGCTTAAGTGTAAGGCTTTTCCAAAGTAGGTCACAAGGATGAGCAGCGTCCTGCAGGGTGCCCTGATCACAGAATGTCACCTCATTCTGGTACCCTTGGAACTTATAGGCTGCAGACAAGAAGGGGCGGAGTCAGCTGCCCTCACTGGGCATCTTCTCGGTATTGTAGAGGGAAAAGAAGAAGACATGGTTGGAGGCAGTGCCCCCTCTCGTCCTGCGGTGGTATTATGTATCTTAGATGAGCCTGCGTGACATGAATTAAAGTCTTGTGCTTGAAAGTCATATCTTTCTGTGCATTCATAAACATTAAAACATTCTTAATACAATAATAATTTTTGGACATTCTGTATGTGCAAAGCCATGAAGATGAACTCAGACTATTGAAAAATTTTACATTGTAATTACATAAATTAAGTTAGATATGAACACTTTTATTGTCAATATTCTGATTCCAGGGACGCACAATTAGTGTTGTTATAAGGCAAATAATCAAAGCATGCACATATGTACATTCATAACTGTGTTTGATTTGATCATGTCACAGTAATTGTTGTAATAATAAGACAAAGAGAATCTATAAATCTATAAATCTTTGGGGCATCATGAAGGCCAACCCCATATGTTCAAAATAAAACACGTGGTAAAGTGCATGTATGAAAGAAAAAACATCAAAACGATGCAAGTCTCCATAAGACTGATCAAGATGGTGCTGCTTCTGGTGATAAAGGTCCTGGGCAGGAAGAGGCGGGTCCAGGCAGACAAAAACTGGAAGTGACATCAGAGGTGTCATGGTTGTCAGTCTTCTGGTCTGCAGAGAGAGGAAGAGAATAGGAGGAATATTACAATTATTCAGGCCCTTAAACTGTCTTCTATTCTCACATGTGCAATACAGTAAAGAACATCACTTGAACTTAAAAGCAATTCAGAAGGGTACATTGCATTAACAGATGTTACTTTATATCACATTTACTTTTTGATCACAGAGTCAGAGAATGGTGGTGTGTTGGGTGTTGGTTGAACATGCAAGTCTGGTTATTGTGTCTTCTATACTGTACATATACCATTACTATTGTTACAAAAACTTTTACAAGATGTTAAACATTCCTGTCTCTTGAGTGCAGCATCTCTTAA
>NW_024378815.1:0-20000 GCF_016835505.1 Polypterus senegalus
AACAATCATAGGGAAGACTGCTGACTTGACAGTTCAAAAGACGACCAGTGACACCTTGTACAAGGAGGGCAAGACACAAAAGGTCATTGCTAAAGAGGCTGGCTGTTCACAGAGCTCTGTGTCCAAGCACATTAATAGAGAGGCGAAGGGAAGGACAAGATATGGTAGAAAAAGTGTACAAGCAATAGGGATAACCGCACCCTGGAGAGGATTGTGAAAGAAAACCCATTCAAAACTGTGGGGGAGATTCACAAAGAGTGGACTGCAGCTGGAGTCAGTGCTCCAAGAACCACCACACACAGACGTATGCAAGACATGGGTTTCAGCTGTCGCATTCCTTGTGTCAAGCCACTCTTGAACAAGAGACAGCGTCAGAAGCGTCTCGCTTGGGCTAAAGACAAAAAGGACTGGACTGCTGCTGAGGTGTCCAAAGTTATGTTCTCTGATGAAAGTAAATTTTGCATTTCCTTTGGAAATCAAGGTCCCAGAGTCTGGAGGAAGAGAGGAGAGGCACAGAATCCACGTTGCTTGAGGTCCAGTGTAAAGTTTCCACAGTCAGTGATGGTTTGGGGTGCCATGTCATCTGCTGGTGTTGGTCCATTGTGTTTTCTGAGGTCCAAGGTCAATGCAGCCATCTATCAGGAAGTTTTAGAGCACTTCATGCTTCCTGCTGCTGACGAACTTTATGGAGATGCAGATTTCATTTTCCAACAGGACCTGGCACCTGCACACAGTGCCAAAGCTACCAGTACCTGGTTTAAGGACCATGGCATCACTGTTCTTTCTGAGATACTGAATTTGGGACTTTCATTAGTTGTCAGTTATAACCATCAAAATTAAAAGAAATAAAACATTTGAAATACATCAGTCTGTGTGTAATGAATGAATCTAATATACAACTTTAACTTTCTGAATGGAATTACTGAAATAAATCAACTTTGTCATGATATTCTAATTTTATGACCAGCACCTGTATACCATAGTCAATGAATCCTCTGACAACAGAGCTTCACTCTAGCAAAGTTAGCATAAAAATGCTAAGTCGTATACTCAAATTGAAGTACAAATCTGCTAGGGTGCTATTATAGTTATTGTTGATACTATGTGTGCTGAAGAATACAAAGTTATTATATGTGAAGGCAAAGTAATTTTACATATACTGTAGTTATACAGTATACTGTATATTAAAATATATAGTATATACTATAATATTATTGTATTATGCAATAATACTGTATATTTTAGGTAAAAAAATAATTTGCCTAATATGTCAAAAAATGGAAAACGGTATCTTTAGAAAGTAACTGCAGATTATACAGGGGATAGTAGGGGGTGAAAAAACACCTTGTAGTAGAATTATTGGGGTTAGCACCCTGTCATGAAAAAAGCCAGTACAAAGCAAGGAAGGGGAGCACGGATACAGTGCACAAATATGCAATCACTGCAGAGATGTCTCTGCTGCTAAAACAAAACAGCAAGTCTCCTTAAGGATTCTGGTTTGGATCATCTCATATATTTCGGGAAGGTGAAACAGAAAAGATGGTTGGTGTTGACTCTAAACCCAAGTGAGGTGAGAGGTGGAAACAGAAGGTAAAAACATGCAGGCAGTGAATGAGGCAAATGAGTGCATGCAGAACAGCATAAGGTGCTGACAATGGCAGACAGCATAAACTCTGCAACGTTTGTCCAAACCACACTCACCCCAACCCAAGATCATTAACATACTGAACATATACATATTCCATCCATCCATCCATTAACCAACCCGCTATATCCTAACTACAGGGTCATGGGGGTCTGCTGGAGCCAATCCCAGCCAACACAGAGCGCAAGGCAGGAAACAAACCCCAGGCAGGGCGCCAGGCCACCACAGGGTGCACATACCTACACACCAAACACACACTAGGGACAATTTAGAATCGCCCATGCTCCTAACCTGCATGTCTGGACTATGGGAGGAAAGCGGAGTACCTGGATGAAACCCACGCAGACACGGATAGTACATGCAAACTCCACGCAGGGAGGACCTGGGAAGCGAACCCGGGTCTCCTAACTGCAAGGCAGTAGCGCTACCACTGCGCCACCGTGCTGCCCTTATACATATTCCTTCTATGTTAAATCTTCCTCCAATTACACAATGTCTTATAATTAAGAAAATCCAAGAACACACCTACTTCTTTTAACTGAGGTAATACTGTATTGGTTCTATTACACACAAACTTAAACTTCTATGATTCTAGGAAAAGTTACAAATACCTTACATTATAAATCAAAAAACACACATGGCAATGATAATGTAATATACAAACTAGGTGAGGACAAAACACAAAACAAGAAGAATGGGGCAGGCTAAGTGGAAATTTAGAAAAAATCCTATATATCCAATACCTCATTACATATAAAAAGATCTATACAATTATGCCACTAAAATTGTTATAGCCCTGTGTCAGTGAAAATGTTCCATTAATTAAGCAAGTAATTCAGTTTGTAAAAGGTTTAACAGTACAGCAAATTCCCTGCTAACTAAATAAATAGTAGCAATATTAATCTTTTTAATGCTTACTCCAGAGTTGGTCAGAAATCCCTCACTTTGAGGGCTTCGAGGATTCGATTTAATTCTACAAATGGCTCCTTCTGACTTGAATCTATACAAAGTCCTGCTTCCTAAAAACAAACGAAAAAGTAAAACAATTAACAAAAATATATCACAAAAAGGCAAGCATCTTATGAACCAATGACAGTGTAATGCTAGAATTAGTCAAGAGACATTTTATTTAACATCTCTTGAGAAAAGACGTATTTTGAATAATTAATTGAACATGCCTTCAAATGAACTCTAAGGTTATTAAAATAGAGTGCTTAAATTTTATATGACAGAGTTAGCAACTGCCAACACACAATTTCAAGCCATTATGGACAGTTATTTGTAATTTCTATTAGGTTTAACCTTCAGTTGACTCCAAATTTTAATTCAAAGTGCCAAAATTGTACCGGCATTTTGACAGATCGTTCTTGTTCCTGCAAACGTTCTGTCACTCTTCAATTAAATTTCTGAAATGTTTCATTTGTATGGAAAAGCTCTAAATGTTTAAGCAGGATTATTATTGCTATATTTCAATTTATGTCAATCCATTGTGTAAGCTTTGCTTTCCTTTACACGGTTGCCAATATTCAAGCGGGGATGAGAACCCAATATATAACTTTCACGCACACATACAGTGTATCCGGAAAGTATTCACAGCTCATCACTTTTTCCACATTTTGTTATGTTATATTCCAAATGTCTTACTTAATTATGTCTTATTCCAAATGGATTAAATTCATTTTTTTCCTCAGAATTCTACACACAACACCCCATAATGACAATGTGAAAAGTTTACTTGAGGTTTTTGCAAATTTATTAAAAATAAAAACTGAGAAATCACATGTACATAAGTATTCTCAGCCTTTGCGCAATACTTTATCGATGCACTTTTAGCAGCAATTACAGCCTCAAGTCCTTTTGAATATGATGCCACAGGTTTGGCACACCTATCATTGGCCAGTTTCTACCATTTCTCTTTGCAGCACCTCTCAAGCTCCATCAGGTTGGATGGGAAGCATCGGTGCACAACAATTTTAAGATCTCGCCAGAGATGTTCAATCAGATTCAAGTCTGGGCTCTGGCTGGGCCACTCAAGGACATTCACAGAGTTGTCCTGAAGCCACTCCTTTGATACCTTGGCTGTGTGCTTAGGGTCATTGTCCTGCTGAAAGATGAACCGTCACACCAGTCTGAGGTCAAGAGTGCTCTGGAGCAGGTTTTCATCCAGGATGTCTCTGTACAGTACATTGCTGCAGTCATCTTTCCCTTTATCTTAACTAGTCTCCCAGTTCCTGCCACTGAAAAACATCCCCACAGCATGATGCTGCTGCCACCACCATGCTTCACTGCAGGGATGGAATTGGCCTGGTGATGAGCGGTGCCTGGTTTCCTCCAAACGTGATGCCTGGCATTCACACCAAAGAGTTCAATCTTTGTCTCATCAGACCAGAGAATTTTGTTTCTCATGGTCTGAGAGTCCTTCAGGTGCCTTTTGGCAAACTCCAGGCGGACTGCCATGTGCCTTTTACTAAGGAGTGGTTTCCGTCTGGCCACTCTACCATACAGGCCTGATTGGTGGATTGCTGCAGAGATGGTTCTCCTTCTGGAAGGTTCTCCTCTCTCCAAAGAGGACCTCTGGTGCTCTGACAGAGTGACCATCGGGTTCTTGGTCACCTCCCTGACTAAGGCCCTTCTTCCCCGATCGCTCAGTTTAGTTGGCCGGCCAGCTCTAGGAATAGTCCTGGTGGTTTCGAACTACTTCCACTTACGGATGATGGAGGCCACTGTGCTCATTGGGACCTTCAAAGCAGCAGAAATGTTTCTGTAACCTTCCCCAGATTTGTGCCTTGAGAAAATCCTGTCTCGGAGGTCTACAGACAATTCCTTCGACTTCATGCTTGGTTTGTGCTCTGACATGAACTGTCAACTGTGGGACCTTATATAGACAGGTGTGTGCCTTTCCAAATTATGTCCAATCAACTGATTTTACCACAGGTGGACTCCAATTAAGCTGTAGAAACATCAAGGATGATCAGGGGAAACAGGATGCACCTGAGCTCAATTTTGAGCTTCATGGCAAAGGCTGTGAATATTTATGTACATGTGATTTCTCCGTTTTTTTATTTTTAAAAAATTTGCAAAAATCTCAAGTTAACTTTTTTCACGTTGTCATTATGGGGTGTTGTGTGTAGAATTCTGATGAAAAAATGAATTTAATCCATTTTGGAATAAGGCTGTAACATAACGAAATGTGGAAAAAGTGATGCCCTGAGAATACTTTCCGGACGCACTGTAGATACTAGGGAAATCTGAAGTTGTTAGTTAACCTAAAGCCAATGTCACATTTTATGACTTCTATTCGTGGCGTATGTTGTCAGATTTGCCAACCGCAGCTGCTGATCTCATCACTAGACCATGTCAGTTTAAATGAATGAAACGCAATGGCCACGTCACATTTACTGACGGAGTGCCATCAATCTAGAACAGTAGTGCTCACCCTTTTTTCTGACAGCTGGCAACATGCTGCCTGACAGAGTCACCATTGTAACTGTGAGTTCAGTCCTTTTTTTCCACATTCTGTTGTGCTATGTAAAACACGAGACATCGGACTGACAAGCTTCTCTTCAATTTGGGAGGTTCAAAACACCTGCATTCCTTATTATTCATTGCTACATTAAATGCATTGTACTTATGTATGAGCTCTCATGTAAAGAACCTGCCTCTACAAATAAAGACAAAATAAAACGGGTTTGATTTTTATCGGAGTGAGTCGCACAGTATGTCACATTAGGCAACTGATTTCATGGAAATGCACCACTGACTACCTCTAACATACAAAAATTATATAGCTGAATGCTGCGATTAAAAATTGCTGGAAAAGTCCAGTAATGCTACATAGTCTTAACAAGTACAGTGATCCCTCGCTATATCACACTTCGACTTTCGCGGCTTCACTCTATCGCGATTTTTTTTCATACACGCTTATGTCACTACGCATGCGCTTTCTGAGAACTTTTATCTAAGCCCCACGATGGCTCCTAAACACGTTGCTTTTTCTAAGCCTTCTGACAATAAAATTAAGCGCTGGAGGAAGATGCTTACTATCCAGGAGAAGGTGAAACTCTTGGATATGATCAAAGATGGCAATACCCTACAAAAGCCTCCTCACGCATATGAAAAGACAGTGCCAGCAACTGCCTATCAAGATGTTCTTCAGCCGCACACCCAGACACCCACTGCCTACTCCTAGTACTCCTTCAGCGGAAGAAGTTAACAACGCACCTGCTGAAGATACTGCACCACCTCTGAAGACTCTCCTACTGAGGTTGTGCCTTCATAGGTTAGAGGTTGTTTGAAAGAACTGTGTGTGGGTGTGTGTAATTAAATGTACAGTACAATAATCTACTATATAAAAGCGGTCGGGATTTTCCTTCCATCCCGTGAGTGCAATGCGTAGCGGTATTCCGCTTATCACAGACTTACTACTTGCAGTACAAAGCGACGCGATGTGAGCAGAGTTCTGGTGCTCCCATCGTTCCCTTGCTTTTGTGCGATTCGCTGGAAAAAGAGACAAAATTATGTCTCTGGAAATAATTAATGTTGATGGAGTACAAATGCCTCACCGCATAGTAAAGATCAGGGGAGATGGTGCTTGCTTATTCTCATCTATAGCTTATTTAGTGCATGAAACTCCGTCTTTAGCGGTACAGATTCGGGCTGGCATTGTACGACTTTGGACAGGCACTCGAGGGGATAAAAAATTGTAGGTTTTCGGGAGATGTTATGAATGGGCACTTTGATGTTCTCATTCCCAACACTTACATGCCTAATGTACACATGGAGTGCATACAAATTGAGGATAAAAGTCGGTCGCCTTAAAAGGCGGGTGAGCCTAGTAATAATATGATATTTGTAACGTCTAATAGGTCTTATTTTCTCTTATTTTGTCTAATATATTGGGTAATACGAGTGTAATGGTGACTAAAGGGTGTTATTTCATGTCTAGAGGACTCTAATAATATTAAAAAACTTATTTAGAAGGTCGTAAACAGGTTTTCTATACTCTAAGTGCAAAAATATTCAATTTATAAACAAAGAATCCTACTTCGCGAAAATTAATTTATCACGGTAGAGTCTGGAATGGATTAAGCATGATAAACGAGGGTTCACTGTATATCTTTAGGACATGGAAAGAAAATGAAGATGAATGACAAAACACAAACAGAGAGAGAGAGAGAGACAGAGACAGAGACAGACAGAGAGAACGAACATATATATTTTCACAGGAAGTGTTGAACACCAGAATTCATGCTTTATTTATTACTAAAAATAGATTCTAATAAATTTGTAAAGTAAGTATTTGGCTTTTCTTTATATTTGAACACAAAAAATCACATCTTTGTAAACAACATGAACATTTTTAAATTAAACTTAATGTGTATGTAAGATGATTCAGTTTGATGCAGCTGGATGCACTTAGTGAAAGATTCTCTCCATGTTCACTACACATTACTGGATGTACACTAACATAACACAAAAAACATGTCTGTTACATATTAATTCATTGATTTTTTTTTTTTTACCTGGCAAAGTTCTTCTGCCACGTCCAACATGCCTTGCCTGAAAAAGTGTTCCACCATCACCTCACTGAGAAGCCTCTGACCATCATTTTGCCAGCAGCCCTCAATTCCCACGCTGCTTATGTCTGAATCAAAATTCTGAAATCAAGATATTAAATTTATTTTGCAAATAAGAATTAATATGAATGTAGTCTTCCAGTCTTAAACCTATTTAGTAAAGGCCTTGCTGAATAATACAGGAAAAAAAAAACACTGAATATTGCTCTCAGAAAAATACTTTTTCTTGTCAGCATAAAAAAAAAAAACACTATTCCTGTGAACACCTGCATAA
This sequence comes from Polypterus senegalus, assembly GCF_016835505.1. Taxonomy (NCBI): domain Eukaryota; kingdom Metazoa; phylum Chordata; class Cladistia; order Polypteriformes; family Polypteridae; genus Polypterus; species Polypterus senegalus. The sequence goes on from NW_024378815.1 coordinate 7,496, forward strand.
ACTAAATGGCTATCGCACAAATTGCTTTTGGCCTCAAAAAGTTACTCTCTCTAAGATACCTTTCCTTTAAACATTTTGTTGTTTTCATTTATTTTTCTTTTACAGCTAACTTCTGAGAATTTTCATATATAGCGATCAAAGAAAGGCAACTTCCCAAAACATGTAATTTTAAGGACATGTTAAAAAGCATTTCACCTAAAATGATAAACATGAAATTATCAGTACCTTTCCTGCTTTATAGTATATCTATACAGTATATCTCCACATCATTTTTAGAGGCATAGATGTCAATGAATAAAATATGTCGTTAACAGTTATAGCAAAAAAAAAAAAATCCCTATTTTTGCCTTCACATAACAGCAGTAAATATTTTACATTTTTTAAATATCCTGGAAAAGTAAAATTAACAGTCAATTATAATGAAGGAATTACAAGAAAAACTAGCAGTAGGAAGAGATAAAGCAATTGTTAGGAAATTTGGGGACATGAAATCTGTGTTCTTCAACATCTCAATGTTTAACTAAATATAAAATAATTAATTTCAATATTAATATAATTTATATAATATTTATAATTACTTTAAGGCCAATTACAATTTATGATTATGGAAGTATGCGATGGAGCACCATCCTGCTGCAGAATTTGGCCTTTTTTATGGTTGGGAATATAAGAGGTAGCTAAGATTTCTTGGTATTTTAGACTATTGATGTTGCCTTCCACCCTGCAGATCCTCGTGATACCCCCATACGTGATGTAACCCCAGACCATGATTTTGCCTCCACCAAACTTCACTGTTTTCTGGGTAAATCTCGGCTCCATGCGGGTTCCAGTAGGTCTCCTGCAATATTTGCTGTGACTGTGGTGTAATTCATCTGAAAAATCCACCTTCTGCCACTTTTCCAGCGACCATCCTTTTAGCAGGCTCTGGGCCTTGGCAAATGCCACACGGTTTTTCAATTATCTTTTGTTTAGTGCTGGCTTATGGGCATTGATTCGACCATGGAGGCCATTTTGAGACAAACTGTTCTGGTTGACACAGGGACTTCAGGTGACCAGGTCTCGTGGAGTTCTGCTGCAGTGGAAAATGGGCTGGCCTTGGATTTTCAAGCCAACAAACGGTCCTCTCGAGCAGTTGTCTTGAGGGGTCTTCCTGACCTGGGCTTGTCAAAAACGTCTCCAGTCTCTTCAAATCATTTTTTTATCCTCTGAACTTGACGCTGAGACACATTGAAGGTGTTTGCCACATCAGCAGTGGATTTGGTCTTCAGCCGCTTGATAATCAACACTTTAGTCTCAGGGTGAATCTTAGGCATATTTGCAGAGGTCTAGTTGCAGTTGATGTGAAGGTCTAGTGTAATGGGGTTCATTTTACACACACCTGAGACCTAATTGATCCATTATTAGTCACAGGTGAAGCTCATATGACAAGGCGACAACACTTATGTCTTGCCAAAAATTGACTCAATGGGCTTTACCAAGCTGTGAATATTAGAATACTTTTTGTCAGTTTCATTTTGCACTGAAACATTATTACAAAAGCTGATGGGATTAAAATGACCCATTTCTTGTAACAAAATTTTGTTTAGAAATATATTTTAGCTGCACTTCAGGTCAATTTGTACACAAGCGACAAGACGTTTGTCAGGGACTGTATATACACACACACAAACACATATATATGTATATGTGTGTGTGTGTGTTTATATATATATATATATATATATATATATATATATATATATATATATATATATATATATATATATATATATATATATATATATTGTGGTCCCCACAGGGACGCCCAGGAGAACGAGAGGAGGGCTTGTGCCTCCTCCAGACCCATGGGCGCCCGTCCTGGTTATGTTGGGGGCCTCAGGTACAGGGCTTAGAAGCACAACTCTGTAGGGACCCGAGGTCACCGCCAGGTGGCGCCCTGATGCCAGTTTATCCCGTGTGGTCCCTGGCCGGGATGGAGCCGGGGACGCCAGGAAGACCAGAGGAGTGCTTGTGCCTCCCCCAGACCGCAAGGGGGCGATCACCCTGGCTGTATAGGGGGCCACGGGTAGAGGGCTTGAAAGCCCAACCCTGCAGGGGCCCGTGGCCACCGCCAGGCGGCTCCCTGTAGCCTGAAGAACCCTGGAGCCCAGCACTTCCGCAACACCAGGAAGTGCTGGGGGGAAGACTTATTGTGGCACCCGGGGAGCTGCCGGGAGGACAGCCGGCACTTCCGCCACGCTGGGGCGTGGCCAAGGAAGGAATGCCGGAAACACCTGGTGCTCATCAGGGAGCACTATATAAGGGGCCGCCTCCCTTCAGTCGAGAGCGGAAGTCGGGTGGAAGAGGACGGAGCTAGCGGGAGGACTGGAGGCGGCCAGAAGAGAGAGAGGCATTGTAAGGCCTGGAGAAGAGAGAGAGGCATTGTAAGGCCTGGAGAAGAGAGAGAGGCATTGTAAGGCCTGGAGAAGAGAGAGAGGCATTGTAAGGCCTGGAGAAGAGAGAGAGGCATTGTAAGGCCTGGACTTGGGGAATCGGTGCAAGAGGCACTGGGGAGTTGAGCGCGGGATTTGTACATAGTGCAAATAAACGAGTGTGTGGTGAAACCAACGATGTCTGTCTGCCTGTGTCCGGGTTCAAGCTCACAAAATATATATATATATATATATATATATATATATATATATAGTATATATATATTATATATATGTGTGTGTGTGTATACATATGAAGGTCAAAGGAACTGCCTGAAGAGCTTAGAGACAGAATTGTGGCAAGGCACAGATCTGGCCAAGGTTACAAAAAAATTTCTGCTGTACTTAAGGTTCCCAAGAGCACAGTGGCCTCCATAATCCTTAAATGGAAGACGTTAGGGACGACCAGAAGGGCTGTGCTTATGCAAATTCCGAGAGACTGTGTTTGTGGGGGGGATTGACAGTTAAGGCGGGTGGGGGAGTCACGTCATCATCTCCCTTCTCATTCACCTCATTTCGCTCTGAGCTGAGCTCCACAGTTAACGCAGTCTTGCGGAACCAACTTTGTGACGCCGCCACCAAATACTCACAGAAAAATCCACAAGGTAATACATATGCTGTCTCTAGAGTTTCTCCACACTCTGAATCCTCCAGGTACTACTTACAAAAGGTGACATTGACAATCGTGTTACGTTATTTTTAAAATGTTTCTTTTCTTAGCACAAGCACAGCTAAGAAGCCTCAATGCATGTGCTCCATAACGCATTAAAAAATAACGCATTTAATCACACTTTGCAAGCAAAGCCAAGCAAAGGGGAACTTCTGTCAATGCATGATTTCCTGGTACACCAATTACATTCATGCATACATCAGAGCTACAAAAATGTAACAGTCGGAAGAAAGTGCGTTGCTACGACTGATTGGAGGAAAATTTAATTTCAAAAGACTACCCGACGGAAGCCTTGATAAAAGCGTGGTTTTGTGCACATATATATATGTGTGTGTGTATATATATATATACACATATATATATATACACATATACATATATACACATATACATATATATATACATATATACATGGTATACACATATATATATATACGTGGTATACATATATATATATATACGTATACACACATATACATATATATATATATATATATATATATGTATACACATACACACGCATATATATATATATATGACAGCAACACTCATGACAATGACAATCATGTTACTTTATTATTAAAATGTTTCCTTTTCTTTTTCATTACTTCTTTAACACACTACTCCGCTGTGAAGCACGGGTATTTTGATAGTTTTTAATAAATCTGCAACAATTTAAAAAAATTTTTTTTTGTCTGTCAATATGGGGTGCTGTGTGTACATTAATGAGGAAAAAAATTAATTTAAATGATTTTAGCAAATGGCTGCAACATAACAAAGAGTGAAAAATTGAAGGGGGTCTGAATATATACACATATATACATATACTAGCAGAATACCCGCGCTTAGCAAAGGAGAAGTAGTGTGTTAAAGAAGTTATAAAAAGAAAAGGAAACATTTTAATAATAACGTAACATGATTGACAATGTAATTGTTTTGTCATTGTCATGAGTGTTGCTGGCATATTATATATTAGAACAATTAGAACAATTAGAACAATTAGAACAATCTAGACGAGAACAGGCCATTCAGCCCAACAAAGCTCGCCAGTCCTATCCACTTGCTTCCTCCAAGAAAACATCAAGTCGAGTTTTGAAAGTCCCTAACGTCTTACTGTCTACCACACTACTTGGTAACTTATTCCAAGTGTCTATCGTTCTTTGTGTAAAGAAAAACTTCCTAATGTTTGTGCGAAATTTACCCTTAACAAGTTTCCAACTGTGTCCCCGTGTTCTTGATGAGCTCATTTTAAAATACAAGTCTCGATCCACTGTACTAATTCCCTTCATAATTTTAAACACTTCAATCATGTCACCTCTTAATCTTCTTTTGCTTAAACTGTAAAGGCCCAGCTCTTTTAATCTTTCCTCATAATTCAACCCCTGTAGACCTGGAATCAGCCTAGTCGCTCTTCTCTGGACCTTTTCTAGTGCTGCTATGTCCTTTTTGTAGCCTGGAGACCAAAACTGCACACAGTACTCAAGATGAGGCCTCACCAGTGCATTATAAAGGTTGAGCATAACCTCCTTGGACTTGTACTCCACAGATCGTGCTATATAACCTAACATTCTGTTAGCCTTCTTAATGGCTTCTGAACACTGTTTGGAAGTTGATAGCTTGGAGTCCACTATGACTCCTAAATCCTTCTCATAAGGTGTACTCTCGATTTTTCGACCGCCCATTGTGTATTCAAACCTAATATTTTTACTTCCTATGTGTAATACTTTACATTTACTGACATTAAATTTCATCTGCCACAAATCTGCCCAAGCCTGTATGCTATCCAAGTCCTTCTGTAATGATATAACGGATTCCAAATTATCTGCTAATCCACCTATCTTGGTATCATCTGCAAACTTAACCAGCTTGTTACTTATATTCCTATCTAAATCATTTATATATATTAAAAATAGCAGCGGCCCTAGCACTGACCCCTGTGGAACACCACTCTTAACATCAGCCAGTTCTGATGAGGTTCCTCGCACCATCACCCTCTGCTTCCTGTGTCTGAGCCAATTCTGCACCCATCTAAAAACATCACCCTGAATTCCCACTTCTTTTAACTTGATGCCCAACCTCTCATGTGGCACCTTATCAAATGCTTTCTGAAAGTCCAGATAAATAATATCATAAGCTCCACTTTGATCGTATCCTTTTGTTGCCTCCTCATAGAATTCCAACATGTTAGTAAAACACGACCTCCCCCTTCTGAACCCATGCTGACTGTTCAGAATAACTCCTGTCCTTGTCATGTGTTGCTCAATCTTATCCTTAATAATTCCTTCCATTAATTTTCCTGTGATGCTTGTTAAGCTTACTGGCCTATAGTTGCTTGGATCTGCCCTGTCACCCTTTTTATATAATGGGATGATATTTGCCATTTTCCAGTCCTTTGGAATCTCTCAGTGCACAGTGACTTCCTAAAAATACGTGTCAAGGGTTTATATATGTACTCACTAGCCTCCTTAAGAACACGAGGATAAATATTATCTGGGCCTGGTGATTTGTTTGATTTCATCTTATTTAATCTGAGCAGCACTTCTCCCTCTACAATTTCCAAATCCCTCAGTACCTCCTTAGTAGTTGTGTTTACCTCTGGCAGGTTATCCACTTGCTCACTTGTAAACACCTCAGAAAAATGTAAGTTTAGGGCATCTGCTATTTCATTGTCTGTATCTTTTAATTCCCTTTACTATTCCTGATGAACTTGACCTCCTCCTTAACTGTTCTTTTACTACTAAAATACTGAAAGAATCTCTTGGGGTCTTCTTTCGCCTTATCTGCTATATTCCTCTCCAACTGTCTTTTAGCCTCTCTGATATCCTTCTTAATGGTTGCCCTCATGTTCTCATACGCGCTACGGTTCTCTTTGTGGTTCTCTTTATGGTCACTTGACCCTAGTGGTTCAATCACCTCTACACCCTCAATTCTATCCTGATTATTACAGAATACTAAATCCAGATAGGCTTCACCCCTTGTTGGTGCTTTAACATGCTGTGTTAAAAACAGTCGCCGATTACTTCTAAAACTCCTGCTCTTGTGCTCCTCCATCTGTAAGGTTATCCCAGTTAATATTTGGATAATTAAAGTCCCCATGACTATAATATCCCCTGTAAACTTGCCTTTTGATATTACTAAAAAGATGTGTGTTGAAATTACTGTCTGAATTGGGTGGTCTATAACACACTCCTAAAATGAGACCTTTTTCCCTAATATTTTCCAGGCGAAGCCACATGTCCTCACTAAGATGGGGCTCATCATCCAACTGAAGATGACTTACATTTAATTCCTGCTTGGCATAAACAGCAACCCCACCTCCTTTTCTGTTCTGTCTATCCTTCCTAAAAATGTGTATCCCTCTATGTTACACTCATCCCCATCTTTGTTATTTAGCCAGGTTTCCGTTATTGCTATAATATCATAATTGTGCTCTGCTACATACAACTCCAACTCACTTACCTTATTTTTGATACTTCTAGCATTAAGGCAAGCTATTTTTAATGTGTTAATCCTTCTATCTTTACGTGTTTGCTTAAAATTTACATTACTATGCATTTTTATTTCTACACCATTGTTTGTTCTTCCATGTATAGATCTAAATCTGGCCTGTCCTAAACTCCCTGCCCCCATTCCCTAGTTTAAACAATCCTCGACTAGCCTACACATACGCCTCCCCAATACATTGGTGCCCCTCGGTTCAGATGTAACCGTCACGGCGAACAGGTCCCATCTGTTCCAAAAGGAGTCCCAATGCCCCATAAACCTATACCCTTCTACCCTGCACCAAGATTTGAGCCACGCGTTAAGCCTTCTAATCTCCTCAATCTTACCTGGACTGGCGTGGCACAGGCAGAACTCGGAGAAGACTACCTTGTCAGTTCTGCTCCTCAGCTTGGTACCTAACTCTTTGAATTTGGATCGCAGAACTGACAGACTACCCTTATGTATGTCATTTGTTCCAACGTGGACAATGACAACTGGATCCACCCGCTCTGGCCAAGAGCCTATCCACCCTTCCAGGAGGTCTCCCACCTGTGCTCCCGGAAGGCAACACACCGCGAGAGACTCTCTCTCTGGAGCACACCTGCGCTTCAATCCCCCTAATGATTGAGTCCCCAACTATCACTACCTCTCTCTTTTTGGGAACTGGTTTTGAGGTGGCCCGTTGGGGCTCCTCAACCCTGCCTACCACCTCAGAATTATCAGAGTCACCGTCCAGCTCCGCCAGGACATGATAACGGTTAGACACTTCTAATTCTGGGGTTGATGCCCCGGACAGTGTGCACCCTTTACCTTACGCCTTGACCGTGACCCACCTATTCCTACCTGTCTGGTCTGGAATCTCCTCCGCGCCACCTTAGGGGTGCACACTATCTCTCTAAAGGACACCTGGGCCAAGTCCGCCAATTCTCTATTACAACGCAGGTCAGCCAACTCCTCCTCCAGTTCAGCGACCCTGAGCTCGAGGTGCTGGATCAGCTGGCATCTCTTGCAGATGTAGCCCTCATAGACAACTGGCTCTTCCAAACCATCATCTAAAAGTCCAACATCCAACAGGACTTGCATTGCACTGGCCTCATTATTAAAATTTGATTTGGGATTACTAAGCTGCCTTAACTATATATTTTTTTTTCTTAAAATTAAATTTCTTCTTCTTTCAGCTGCTCCTTAACTTAAATGGTAACACTAAGATCTGCTACAGATATTTTACACCTTTTCCCCCTTAAGCTCCTGTACTGTTCTCCCTCTCAGCTGCCTGCCTTTCTATGAGGTTAACTTTACTTTTCTCTGTCTCTTCTAGCTTTGCGCTCTTCTTACTTATAAGCTCTTCACTCGCACTGTTTGTATTCCCCCGTATTAATGAACCAATACGCTGTCGCCCACTTAATTGTTCTGCCTCTGGACGGCTAAGGACTGTTTAATCTAAAATAAACAAATAAATAAAACTTTACTACCTTATTTGCTCCTAGTGCCTGATCGGTGTCTTAACGCAGGCCGCTTACCTGCGCACTACTGAGTTTCCACCTTTTACTGCTTTGAAGTCAGCCGCGGCCTTTTTTTCTTTTCCTTTAAACTAAGGAATCGCTGTTACGACGACGCGGTTATTTATTTACAAATGCCGATATCAGTTACTGCTGCTTTCTACCCTGCCGCCTCGATGCTAATTCAAATACAGATAACAAGAAAAAGAACAAGTACAAATAACTTTTCCAAGCGCACTTCCAAACACCCAGCTACTTTTGCTCTTGTGCGGGCGAAAAAAAAAGCAAAAAACCCTTCTAAAGGGAAAAAGCTTTAAAAATTCCCACACGGTTCCTTAGAGGCAACCAAAACCCAAGTTTTTAAGAGCAAAATGTATTTTTTTAATGTAAATCTCACACCACAGAACAAACCAACACTCTCAACAGACTCTAGCGTTTGCAAAGCACACGTCAGCACAAAGCACACGTGACTCTCATATATACACACACACACACACAGACACATATATAAACATATATATACATATACATATATATACACATACTGTATATATACACACACATACATACATACTGTATATACAACATATACATATCTACATATATACTGTATATACACATATATATACAAATCTACATATATATATATCTACATATATATATATTAGGGGTGGGACTCGATTAAAAAAATTAATCCAATTAATTAGAGGCTGTGTAAGGATTAATCTTGATTAATCGTATGTAATCGCACACGTAAATTTGCCCCAAATCGCAAATGTTTTTTTTTTTTAATTTAAACGGTTTTAGTAGGCGACAGAATCAAATAATAGACATGGACATGAATATTGTAAACTGAAGCTGTTTTAATTTCTGAAAAAACTTTAAACTGCATTTGAATTCAAAACAGAAACAAAATATCATCCCTGGTTAAAATTAGGCAGACTTAAAAAAATAAAGTGGTAGTTTAAGTACTTTAAGTACATTTGCAAAATAGTATTGTCTTTAAATAATAATAACCAAAATTTCACGATAAAGTGCAGTTTTTCTTCTTAAAAAAATAAGTCAGAAACATAAAAGGTAATTTGACCAGCTTACTCTTTAAACTCTGAGTAACATTAGCCAAAATTATTTTTGTACATTAGGCTAAAACAGTGTGATCATTGAACATTTTGTAATTAGATGTATTTTAGAGATTACTAACGGTCACGGAAGTCCAATGATCCCCAGTAAGAGACACAGTCCGCTTTCTGTAATGCATCTAATTTTGCTTGCTTTTCAGTGTGCACAAAACCATGCTTTTATCAAGGCTTCGCTCGGGTAGTCGAAATGATCAGTCATTGAGGAGCAGCGCTTTATTCCGACTCTAACATTTTTGTAGCTGTGATGTGTGCATCAGTGTAATGGATGTACCAGGAAATCATGCATTGACAAAAGTTCCTGTTTGCTTGGAATTGAAAGTGTGATTAAATGCGTTATTTTTAACGCGTTATAGAGTACATGCATCAAAGCTTCTCAGCTGTGCTTGTGCTAAGAAAGGAAAATTTAAAATAACGTAACATGATTGTCAATATACAGTAATTGTTTTGTGAGTGTTATTGAATGTTGCTGTCATCAAGGATTTGATTATCATTATTTCTTTCAATCAGGCTCGTATGTGTAGGATGTGTTCAAGTTACATTCCGTGTTTGTCAATCGTTGTAAAGATAAGAGGTTTCATTCATCGATTAGTTCCTTACTGCATCAATAAACAGCTCGTCTTCCTTTTTATCTGTGATGTGACAAACTGCATGCACGGGTTTTTTGTTTTTTTTTACACTGTCTTCCTTTAGCGGGACATTCACTTTTCCACCGTGTGCTTTGTTTCGCAGTAGCTGCACTTATGAATATGATTGTATGTATAAGGCGCTTCATATTTTTTGCTGCCTTCTCAATTGTGTAATTGGTTTTGTTCAGCACTCTTTGGAACTGTTGCTTTTGTCTGTGCACTGCGTCCAGTTCACGTGAGCGGTGTTCTTGCAGCGAAGGTTCCCAGCTGTACTGGTGCCATCTCAAAGTGTAATGTCAGCTAAGACCGGCATTTAAAAGTTTCTCTCGCAGTTTCAATGAGTTTGTGCCAAACACCACCCTGACCATCTCATCTTCCTCTGCATAAGCACAGTTCTTCACCCGTGAATATTTAGGCAGTAGCAGTTTGCTATTGGATTGCCGCTGATGGGCGGCCTTATATGGGCAGGCACTAAATTACAAGCGCTAGTAGCAGCCTGTCTATGAACTTAATTTAATATAAACTTACGGTTCACGCCGTGCTTTGTTTCCGCAGTAGCTGTATATGCTTGTATGCATCATTTGCTTCATAATGTTTTTCTGCCTTCTCAATTGTGAAATGGCGTTTTGTGCTGATCGCTGTTTGGAGTTCTTCCTTGTTCTCTACGTTACTTACGTAGGAGGAGTGATGATGTCACGAAACTCTACTGCGGCCATCTCAACTCAAGACTCCATTACATTATATGGGGAAAAATAGCTTCCAGTTATGACCCTTATGCGTGAATTTCGAAAGGAAACCTGCCCAACTTTTGTAAGCAAGCTGTAAGGAATAAGCCTGCCAAATTTCAGCCTTCTACCTACACGGGAAGTTGGAGAATTAGTGATGAGTCAGTGAGTGAGTGAGGGCTTTGCCTTTTATTAGTACATACATACATACACATATACATATACACATATATATATATACACATATACATATATATACATATACATACATATATATATATATACACACATATATATATATATATACACATATATATATATATATACACATATATATATATATATATATATATATATATATATATATATATATATATATACATATACATATATACATATATATACACATATATATATATTACATATATATACATACATATATATACATATATATATATACATATATATACATATATATATATACATATATATATACATATATATATATACATATATTATCCAGGATGCCAGGGGCCATGACCCGCCGGACGCTTGGAGGGACCGAAAAGGGTCAGAACCCTGCCTGGATCACGGGGGCCTTCGGGTTGCTTTGGGGGCCACGGGTCAAGGGCATGGAAGCCTTCCCTGTAGGGGCCGTGGTCACCGCCAGGAGGCGCCCCAATGCCTGTAGGGACTTGTTTCCCCAGCACTCCTGCCACACCAGGAAGTGCTGGGGAAGATTATATGCCGGCCCGGAGAGCAGCCGGAGGACAGCCGGCACTTCCGCCACACTTGGGCGTGGCCAGAAGAGGATTGCCGGGAACACCTGGGGCTCATCCGGGTCCTCTATAAAAGGGGCCGTCTCCTTCATTGAGCTGGAGTCGGGTGGAAGCAGGGGCGAAGCTCAGGAGGAGAGTGGAAGCGGCCCAAGACAAGGCTACATTGTGGCCAGGACTGTTTGGATTTGGGGTTTGTGCGTGACTGAGGTCTGAGTGACCATTGGCTGGGGTCTTAGTGACCTATTATTGTAAATATTCTGTAAATAAGCGTGTGGTGGTTTGAAAACAACATGTCCATCTGTCTGTGCCCGGTGCCGTTCACATCTGGCGTAGTCGGCAGGATGCTCCGCCTGTTTCAAAGGCGGAGACCTGATCAAAAAATATTGTTGTGGGCGGCCCCGGTGCAGCAGGGACCCCACCACGTGTCGGGGCTGCGTGCACACAGCACCGCGGGGTAAAGGAACCCATGGACCGCCAGGGGTCCGCGGGAAGGCGTTATTCCTGATGCGGGCAGGCGGCGTGCAGAGGCGAGTGCAGCGGTTCCCAGCGAGCGCGTTGCTGGAGGCGCCGGGGACGGCATGGCGTCAAGAAAGGCCACGCCGAGGTGTCCTCGGTTTGGCGAGTCCGGGAGGTGAGTTCCCTGCCTAGCGGCAGCCGGCCCATAGGGGCGGGCGGTTTTCTTTATTGCAGACAGGGACTTCCGGATCCACGTCAGTGCAGGCGCATGCTGGTCTGCGGGGCTCCGGCAGTACAGCGGCAGCCGCGGGGAGCTGCGGAGGAGGAGCGCTGCAACTCAAAGGTGCCGGCAACAACAAGGCTGCCGGCAAACGCGTCGCCGCCACCGCAGAAGGAGAGCCAAGATGGCCGCGGACCAGAAGTCCCTCCCCTGACAGGCACGCGATTGGGCGGTGTGTCTTGTGTGCCCGCCGATGACTGCAGAGGCGGGACCAAGGAATGTCCATCACGGGCAGGGGAGACCCGATTGGGCGGAGGAGAAGGCCCACAGGAAGTGGCGGCGTTGGAGGCTGACAGACAGGTAGGCTCCGGCCGGTTAACTTCCTGTCTTTGCCGCTGCTCTGGCGGAGCTGGGAGTCCTTCAGCCGCGGAGCAGCG
>NW_024378815.1:25000-38236 GCF_016835505.1 Polypterus senegalus
TTTTCAGATCTGTCAACAATTTCTATATAGCTTAAGGCTGAGCTTTGGCTGTGGCACTCAAGGACAGTCATGGAGACTTGTCCCAAAGCCACTCCAGCATTACCATGGTTGTATCCTCCATTGTAGAGAAGGTTTCCACCCCAAGAGTCCCTCTGTATTTGACTGTATTCATCCTTCCCTCAATTTTGACCAGCCTCTCTGCACCTACTGCTGGGAAGTATATGGCAAGTATACTGTAACTTGTGTGAGATACAATTTCGCGAGCTTACTGTTCATATAAGATTAATGTATTCCAAATGCACTGTTCCACCAGATGACAAAATATTTTTGTGGTATTTCTTTTGGTGCCTCCGCATAACAGGATAGAAAGTGAATTCTTGATCCACATGATTTATAGCACCCATTGTGCTATTGAAATCGACTACAGCACAAGGTTTCATAACCCACTTGTTGCCTTTTTTGTACAGTGACCAAAGCTACATTATATACAGCACTAAGGAGGCAAACATCTTTCTTGTCTTTCAATTTCAGCGAAAGCACGTTACACTTTTGCCAAGCTATTAGCGCACCTCACTGTAATTTAGTTCTAACAAAGTCTTCACGCATGCCACGACAGTTGGGAGGCACTGTTCCATATGCGTCAGTCACCATTTGCAGCAAGATGTCAAATAGCTACGGCGAAGAGTTACACAGTAACCTTAATCCAGCAGAGCATCTATCAAATTCAGCACCGATGACGTAGCAATGCCGTACTAATTGTATTTCGATTCAAACATTGTCACTTTCCATGTGTGCGAACTAAATTCCAATGTATCCAGTTTTATGTTCACAAAGCTCGTAAAACTTTATGCCAAATCTTGCTCTTTTTGACACAATGTACTGTATCCATGAGACTTTTATTGATGTGGACATCATGGTCAGGATGCAAATGCTCCAAAATTTGCTTTAATGGCCTGGAATATCTCCCAATTTTCTTCAGTTTGGGTGCTGGATGGGTATTCTCATCAAAGTCTTCACTGTTGGTAAAGTTCAGATATTTCATAATTAATTAAAACCTGAACTCAGATATAATTTCTTCATAGAATGGCAGCACTGAGAGCACTTTTACAGGCCACATGATGATATAGTTGCCCGAATGACTAACACACGGTTTTCGCAGCACAAAATAGCGCTCGGAGCCTAAGGAAGCTCATCATCATTGAAGGTTTTGTGCAAAATGCCCATCTTTAACAATTCCAGTTTGATCTTATGACTTATAGAACAGTGCACATTCTCTAGTAGTCGTGCCAAAATTTCTATATCATTGTTCAGCAAGGAGATTCGTCTGCATAGTGTGCACAACAAAAGTGTTTAAATTCTGAAAGTGACTGGCAGCTTGCATTGTCAAATGCTAAGAAGTATACCTAGCCAGGACTCTGGTTTTTCTGTTTCATACTAATCATCTCCCTTCTACCCACTTGGGAGCAATAGATTACAAACTGGCATTGATGGAAGCATGGTGGGTATTGGTAATGTGTCTAAACAAAACAAGGCAAACAGAAAGAAAGTATGATTTAGAATGCTTATTAAAGAAACAGCTCGGAATGGATTGCCGCTGTCCCGCACACAAAACATCAGGACTCCATAGTTCACAAATAAACCCAACCAAATAAAGATAATTCGAACAGTGAACATCTATTTTCTCTAAAACCTATGATATCTTTGTTACAGCATTAGACAGTTTATCTGCTGGAACTCATTGTTGAAGAAGTATACTTTTATACATGGAAACAATCTTTAAGATGATGGTCTATTTGTGTCAATAATGAACTATTTTTATCACAGTCAAATGTTGCTCTCTGTGAGGTGGAGTGGTGTATTGTTGGCAATAATAAATTTAAAGCATTGTGGGCCCAGGGCAAAGGGAAATCAAAGCTTAATGAGAATTTTCTAGCTAGAATGTCTTTGGTAATTTGGGGATGGGATTCTCACCTGTAGTGCTACTCTAAATTAACTGCTAATTTTAGGATATATCATTTTATGGGAAAAATAGTGTAGCTACATATGCTTTCTCAGAGGTTGTTGTTTGTTATTTTAATTACATTTGGCTTGATATCTTTACAGGACTGCATGCCCTTTGACAGTATGCTATGCAAAGGGGCATGACTTTAAAAATTTAGAGTGGGAGGAGGACTTACATTAAAGCATATGATGTGTAAATAATCAACAATTTAATATGATGTCAATATAGCCTAAATAATACTAACTCTCTATACTCCAATAGAACAAAAAACAAGATTTTTTGACAACAAAAGTGATGAAACATGTCAAACGCAATGTATTTTAGCATTTTCCTTACACCATCTAAGCACATTCTTCACTGCCATGGTGCATACATAGGCAGGACAACAAAACCAAAAAGGAAAAAACACTAGTTGATACACAATACTCAATGGAAACATATTTTTTAGAGGCAAGTATGTAAAGATGAAATAAGTCTCACACAAACCAGTACAAAATCATACTAACCCCATGGGCCAGTGAAAATACAGTTTGCAATGATTAAAATGTAAGTTCAGTATTTTAGAAGTTATATTTTTCACAAACATGGGGTATTAAAATAAAAACTTAAGTGGAGTGGTATGAGTAGAAATAGATTGACTCATTCTTTTGCCCCTCTATGATTTCAGCTTTAACTCCAGTCACACTAAAAACAAATACACTGCAATGTATTCCAGAGCTGAATTGCAGTTGTTATATATTGCAAAATATTAAAAAAATGTAATATTTCTGTACTGTGACTCAAGCTTAATGAAAATATTCTATCCTGTGGTCCCAACAAATTCCTAACCCTAGTACCTAATTTAAAAAATGCTAAAATTGCGCACTTACTGCCGTAGCAATTTATGTATTTTGACTACACATTTTCATGGAGAGTTACCAACTACAGTCACATGAAAAAGTAAGTACACAAAATCTCATTTTAAACATATGTGGATATGATCAAGATCAATATTAGATAAAGATTATATAATAAAACAAACATCATGCCACAGGATCATTTTGTAGTCCACTGTATAATTTAAATAAACACAAATGCAAATTGCATGTGGAAAATAAGTACAACCTTACATTTATCTCTCTCTCAAATAACTAAAATTAGAATCAGGTACACTAGGATCATTGGAAAGGATCTTGGAGGAAAGTGACTTAATTAAAACTTTGGCATTTAGTTCGGTTTGCTGTTTGTTGCTGAAATGTGTATTATCACCATGCCAAGATCAAAAGAGCTCTCTAAGGCTTTCAGAAAGGTTATAGACACCTTAGGTCTGGGAAGGATTTAAAAAGATCTTCAAAAATTAAAATCAAACATTCCACTTTTAAGAAGAATTCAGTTTTCCAGCCTCAGAAGATCCCAATTGCGAAGGAAAAAGTGGGGGCCAAAAAAATTTTTTTTTTCCAAAAAAAAAATATTTTTTTTTTTTCTCTTTTTTCCCTCAAATTTAACCCCAAAAAAAATTAAAGAAAAATTTTTTTAAAAAAAAAAGGAAAACATTTAAACCCTTTTTCTTTTGGGGAAAAAAGGTTTTTTCTTGAAGGAAAAAATTTTTTTTTTTTAAAAAAAAAAAAAAAAAAAAAAAAAAAAAAAAAAAAAAAAAAAAAAAAAAAAAAAAAAAACCCCCCCCCCCCCCCCCCCCCCTTAAATTTAAAAAACTTTGGGCAAATTTAAAGGTTTTGGGGGTTTTCGGTTTGTTGGTTTGGGTTGCTGAAATGTTTTTATAATCCCAAGATAAAAAAACTCTCTAAAGGCCAAAAAGGTTATAGACACCTTAGGTCGGGGAAAGGGGTTTAAAAAGATCTTAAAAATTAGAAAAAAAACTTTCCCACCAAGAAGATCATGCCCGGGGAAGTTTTAAAAACAACCCCAGCCCCCGGGCCAGGCTCCCCCCAAAAAGTTCAAATGAAAGGGAAAGGTGTTGAAAAAGTCTTTATAAATTTTCGCTTTTTAAACCCCGGGGACCTGTGAAATTTTTTCCCATTGAAAGAGGCTGCACAAATCAGCTCAACATGGAGGTATGCCAAAAGGAAACCTATGTGGTCGGAACATCGGGTCAGACTAAAGTATCATGAACATAGGCAAAAACAAGGGCTTGGGGAACAATGTGCTCTGGATAGACAAGTCAAAAGAGTTATTTTCCCATGTACCAGAACAGTTTTGGGCAAAAAAAAAACAGTTTTGATAAGAGGAATCAAATCCCAACTGTATAGCATGGTGGGGGAAAGAAATGATTGGGACTGACCATTTGTCAGAAGAGTAACTCATCAAAGTGGAGCTTGCAACGAAATGCCCCTAAATTGCCTGCCAATCCCCCAAGACAGCGAAAAAAAAAGACATGGAGTGTTCTGAAAGGGCCCAAGTCAACCCCCAGACCCTAAATCCTACTGAAATGTTTTGGAGGATTTGAAATGGCTGTGAAAGGAATACATTCTAGACCGAAAGAATTTCTGCATGGGGGAGGGGAAACTTTTTCTCTTAGTCATGTCAGGGACTGGTATGAATTTATAGGAAATCCTCTTCAGGTTGTTTCTGAGAAAGCAGAAAACCATCTATTAACCTTTATTATCTTTACCACAGATAAAATGGCATATCTGGGGTTTTTTTTAATAAACCTGAAAAGTCAAATTTTTATCATTTTTATCCCACTAGATCCCCTTTTTTTCTTATAATAGCCCATATAAAAAAAAAATATTTCTGAGGACACTTGGTACCCCTTCCCTGGGGAAAATGTTGAGGCAAACAAGGCTAGATGGAAAAAATGTTTCAGTGAATTAATTTTTAGCTAAATTGTGAAAACCCTTTTGTAATAAAAATTTTTTCTCTGTAAAAAGTAAGGTGAAATAAAGGGGTAGAGGGGGTTGGTTAACAAAACCCCACTTACTAATTTTTTGGGAAAAACACCCGGGGAAATGTTCTAAAAAAAGGCTATTGGGGTTTTTTTTCTTTTGGTTTTTTCACTTTAAGCATTACTGTGTCTTCTGGTATCAGGCACTAGTCTAAAGGGAGTGGAAAAAAAACATAGCCCGTGCCCCGTGGAAGGGGGGTTAAAAACTGATCCTACATCACTGCTTCCACGTCCCGCTTTGGGAAAGGGAAATAATTGTATATGGAAGGTTCCCCCTCGTTTCTTTGGAGGCTAAACCCGGGGGAAAGGGCCCCCCCCGGGATCTGATGAAAGGCAAAATGAGTTGGTCCTATGAAAGACGAAACCCCTCAGTCTACTGGTCGGGGATGATGGCTCTGGTCTTTTATTGTTTTAAAGTGTTGTTTTTTTTGTATGTCTGCATCATATTGCATTATATATTTTTTGATCATTATAATTGATTACAATTAAAATAGAAGTTTTGGACCTTTCTTCTGATTCTTTGCCTACTTATTTCTAATCCCTTGAACCTTTTTCCCAAATAAAAACTTTTTGGGGCTGGTGCTAGGATTTGGGGAATCTGGTAAAATATTGAACTATTGAGTGAGGCAAAAAAAAATCAGAATGTCAAAGAAAAGGAAAAAAACCCGGCAGTCCTTTCCCCCCAGCTGGGGGAAACAGTATAAAACTGGGGGGTTGAGACGGGGGGATTACACAATTTTGGGAAAGTTTGGGCCCCCAAACCCAGTGCCCCCCCTTAAAATTCAAGTGTCTGAAAAGGAAACCCCAAAACGGCTTGCACGGGGGGGTTTTTTAATCTTTAAAAATTTGGCAAAAAGGGGAGAAAAAATGCAAATGGACTTGGTGGGTGGTTGGGGGGGGCCTCGGGCGAACCCCGGGTAGTGTATTTTGGGTTAACGGGCCGAGAATGCAAAAAAGGTAGCCTTATGCTAGCCAAGCAATCAAAAGATAAAAAAAAAATCCCTAAGATTAACCGACGCTCAGTTTTGGTGGTGGTGGGCAGTGGTTACACACCATGATTGAGTTTTTTTGATTTATGTTAAAGTTTACATGTTGTTTGTTTTGAGTCAATATTCTCAATGACAGTTTAGTCTTTTGGCCAGTGCCGTCTTGTGTATTCGAACCGCGTGATTTCTTGAATTTGGGTTTTCCCCTAATTTGAGGAATGGATCCCCCGGAAGAAACCCGTTGCCCCTGAGTCATTTCCCAAATAGTCTCCTTGATCTAGAAACCAGCGGTTTGGGGAGTAGAATGTGTTACAGTTAACATCCCAACGCTAGGGCTGTTTTATATTATAGTCTGATAAGAAAAAACAGCCTTCGGAAAAAAGGGGGATAGCACCAAAAAAAAAAAATTGCGATAGAAAAATGTTTGAGATATAGATTTGTGTAAAATTTTTATATATCTTACTTATTTTGGGGGGAAAAAGAAAAAAAAGCGTTGAGAAAAGAATATAATCGCGAAAAAAAAAGTGCATTAAAAAGGTCCTGGCCGCTAATGTTGTGTTGTAAGTCTGTGCTGAACTTATTCAATGTGTATGCCAATTTTGTTTTTTGTGTGTAAAATTTTTGGCAAAAAATGTGTGGCGCCTGTTATTTGTTTTTGGGGGCGTGTGTTTGGGAGTAAGAAAGCAAAAACATGGAACTTCGGGGAATGTTTCGTTATGTTTTGTTGAACTCCCTGTGCATATTTTAAGCTCTGAGTAAATATGGGTTAAAATAAATGTATGAGTAACTTTTTGATGAAATAAAAATGCATTCTTTTTAATAATAAGTGATAATAAGTGGGAAACTGGGAAAAGTTGAATGTTTAAAACAATGGTTTGGGTGATTTTATTATGTTATATAGTGTATTAGAGGATCCATGTGTATGTTAAATAAGTTTCAGTGTTTTAAAAGTATGTGAAAAATATGGTGTTGTTTCGGATAAAATAATTGATATTATTATGTGTAGGAATTGAATGAAATGTTGAAATTAAAGAGTTTTAATTCCAAATTAGAAAAATTTGAACAGGTGGTGAAAAAAAGGTTCAGATTGCATATTATATAAACCCCCCTTTTTTTATACTGGCCAGACTCTGATAAAAGGGGGGATTTAATTTAAAAAGGTAAATTTAAATTGAAGGGAACATTTTAGCAAAATGAATCTGAAAAAAACAGACTTGCTCTTTTGGGTCAACATTCTGAAAGCGGTAATAAAACATCTGGGGAAAATAACTGAAAGAATGTGCAAGATCAACTGTCTTTGACAGAAAGGGTTTTGGGAAAAAAAAAAATCAGTGTATATAATTGAAGTAGTTTTAAAATATTTTCTTAGTTTGAGATTCTGGGATCTTTTCTAAATATGGGTAGGAATGTAAAAATTTTTTAGAGCCTTATAGTAAATAAATAAAGGCACATTTTTCATTATAGGGGATTCTAATATATTGATTTCTTTCCTTTTTTCCTTTTTTGTTTTTGACATGTTTGTGTGAAATACAGTGGAAACGGTATCCAAAAAAAACAATGGAATTCACTTTTTTATTTTGATGCTTTGAAATATTTAATGAGACATTTTATTAAGATCCCAAAAGTTTTGGATTTTTTAAAAATTATAATAAAAAAAAAGAGAAATATTATTAGGATAATGTATAGAAACTTAAAATGAAAACCTTGTAAAAAGAAAAATGTTTTAGGATTTGCATAACTGAACAATGGTTTGTGATTGATAAAGGGCTGAAATGTAGCCTAACTTTTTTTTTATTTTAATGTCACCAAGGAAAAGATTAAAATTTCCCCGCTAGATTGTGGATTTCTTTTTGCTTGTTATATTTAAGAATGAAAACACAATATTGACACAAGTGTCAATAAAAGGGGGGATATAAATATGTTTTAATTTTTTTTAAATTTTTCATTTTGAAATCATTTAAATTTTGGGAACTTTTTTTAAATTTTTAGGGGAAAAAATGAGATAATTTGAATATTATGTCAATGTTTTGGGGCCAATTTTTAATGATTTATTATTGAGTACATTTCTTTCTTTACATTGATTGACTTTATTTCAATAATGACTTGGGTGTTTTTTTAAATTTAGTGGAAATTACCGGGGCCAAACTGGGAAAACTATAAAAAGGGGGACTTGAACTTTTTGCTTATCAATTTAAACTTTACCTGACTGTTTAAAGACAAATTTACTTGAAAAACAATGGGTTCGACCATTTGTTTCACTGCTAGCAATATTTTTTAAAAGAAAACGAAAAAAGATCTGACATCATGATCCATAAGTAGCTACTAATGAAGAATTAATAGGCTGACTATTTAAAAGCGTTTTTTTAAATCTTTACATCTGCAGGTGAAAGCTGTTTTTCCTTGCATCGTAGATGAACAAAGTTGAACCAGAGATTGGGCGTTAAAAGGGCTGCAGATAAACAATTTCTGACTCCCAAAGGGGAACCCCGCCATACCAAGGGAAAAAGTCATGAATCGGCCATCGTCAGCTGACTACTGGACAACGACCTTGATTCCCGTTCCCGGCATCATGGATACCTGCCCAAAAGCCCAACTTTTTGATGTTTTAGCCCAAAAAAAATCGGATTCAATCATAGATGACATCTGCCCGGGGCCTTTTTACCTGGGATAGGACCCCCCTCTTTTCCTTATCAGAGAAAAAATTTGCACTTTTTTTCTTTGCAGGGCTCAATGTTCCTTTTGGGGCCTGCTTTGACTTCCACTTGTTTGACAAGTAGGGCATCTTTTGGATTAAAAATATTTGAACTGTGAGGTATGAAAGGTATGAAAAGGGAAAACTAATTTTGTAGAAAAGCAAAATTTTTAAGGATTTTAAAAAAATTATTTAATGAATGTTTGTATTTAAGGGAATATTACATAATTATTTTGAAATTTATGGTTAAGAATAGATATTTTTAGATAAATGTTTTGATATGCCTTTGATATTTTTTAGAGATGATAAGTCACCTTTGGACCAATGATTTGGTTTTTAAAAATTAATCAGAATTGAGTCAAATTCTAAAGGGATCTTTAAGGTTTTTAAAGTTGTCATTCTGGCATTCCACTTTACAGTTAGGGTCAGTCCCGTTTAGATATTCTAGGGTTTTTGATTGTAGTATTTAGCAAATAATGTAGAGCTTTTAATTTAGGGACATTTAATTAATTGGGAAAAAATAATAGTAAATTGGGGGAAAACATAACAGTATTTTGGGGGTAAGGGGCACATCTATAGGGCGGACATCCATAGCTTTTAGAAAAGGGTAAAACAGTTTAAGGGTAAAAGGTGGTGATACGGAAATAATTAACATCATGTTGATGAGTATATATGTTAAAATCAGTGAAAAGAAATAATAATTTGGCCCATAGGAATAGTGTCTTATACAGTGGAGGTGTGGTCTGTAATTAAAAGCCCGATAAGTTTGAAGATCTCTGAAGTTGAATCCTTTAAAAAACTTGGGGATAACCCTTAAATTAAATTGAAATGAATGTGACCTCAAAAAAGACCCATGATTTGCATTTTTTAAGGTAGTGCTGACATCTTCGGGAGGATTGACATACTCCCCAAAATGGTTTTTTGATAAGGTGGCTCAAGGTTTAGACCACAGCTGGGGGTATATTTGGGCAATTTTAAATGAAAGGTTAAGAAGGGCATGGTGAGGGTGTAAGGGCTTTATTCTGATTATCATTGGACGGGGGACAACTAAACTAAACTTTTTGGGTTTTTTAAGATAAATATTTATGCCATCTGTTCATCACCCAAAAATATTAATTAGTAACTTTATTTGAATGGGGTCATGGGGGGTTTTGTTAGTGAACAAAATTTTCCCCTTTATATGTTGTTGCTTATTACTAGTTTCCTAATTAGTTACTAGGTTGCTGCAAACATTTTCCCCAAATTTCTTGAACCATGGACACCTTCAGTTAAAGATTTTATTCTTTTTTTGATGACAATGGTGATGAAATCCAAACGAAGAAACCCTTGGGTGAAGTTAGTAACCCCCCCAGGGGGGTGACTTCCGTGGAAATACCTGGGTTGAAAAAATTTTAATTTCACTGGAAAAATATTTCTCCGCAAGAAAAGCATTTATTATGGAAATTGTTTTTTTATTATTGGGTTTAAAGACTATATTTAACTGTTATGTATTTTTGCTTTTTTAAAAATTCAATCAGAACAAAAAAAGGGCAAAAAGGGGGGTTTGGGGCTGGCGAGGGGGAAAGAATGAAAGGTTTTTTCTGTATAAAGTTTGGGGAAAAAAAGAGAGTAGATGGGCGTTGGTGGGCCACAAAACCACCAGTTAATGTTTTGGGAAAAAAAGCCAAAATTTTTAAAAATACAGCCAAGGCTATGTAAAGGGGGTTTTCATTTAAATTTTTTTACATGTAAACAATTTCGTGTCTTCTGGATCGGCACTAGTCTCAAGGCCCGGAGAAGAAAAAAAAGCCGTGTCCCTGGAAGGAGGGGGGGTGGAAAAAGATCACTTCTCAAAAAGCTTATAAGCCTTTTTTGGGAGGCCAATTATTATGGGAAGGGTTCCCCCTCTGTTTTTTGGGCTCAACCGGGAAAAGGCCCGCCCGGGATCTGATGAAGGCAAAAAAGTTGGTCCTAAAAAGACTGAAAGCGGGGCCCCCAGTCTACTGGTCTGGGGTGATGGTCTGTGTCTTTTTTTATATGCAATTTTTTTTGTTTTGTATTTTGCATCATATTATGTCTGTGATTTTTTTGTTTTGTATGTTCATATTTCATTATATATGTGTTTTATATTATAATTGATTCGAATTAAAATAAATATTGGACTCTTCTCTCTGATTCTTTCCTTATTTCTAATCCCTTAATTTTCCCCCAAAACCAAAAAAACCCCTTTGGGTTTCTTTTTTATGATAGGGCCCGACAAAAGGGGTCTTGTGTTTTTCAACACCTTGTGTGCCCCCAAATTCTGTCACCCACTGTTTTTGTTTTTTTGGGAAAATGAAACAATTCAACTATGACTTCCCTGTCTTGATTGGTCTGTCAGTCATTTACCAACCCAATATTTCCCAACACTGGGTGATGGGGGTCTGCTGGAGCCAATCCCATCCAAAAAAGGGCACAAAGCATGAACAAATCCTGGGCAGGGCATCAGCCCACCGCAGGACACACACACCCCCACACCAAGCACACACTAGGGATAAAATTTAGGATCGCCAATGAACCTAACCTGCATGTCTTTGGACTGTGTGAGGAAACCCAGCACCCGGAGGAAACCCACTCAGACACGGGAGAACATGCAAACTCCACGAGGGAGGACCGGAAGCAACCCAGGCCTCCTTACTACAGACAGCAGAGCTACCACTGTGCCATCATGCTGCCTTGTCTTGATTATTGAGAGATTAATATAAATCATAGGTAGAAAGTTTTTCAGTTTTTAGTGCAATTGCCTGTATTTTAGACATGCTGTCATTTAGTGTTTAACAGATAAATGCTTTATTTCCAGATTATTAATTATCACTGATTACTTCCATCCCTGTGAATTCCGCATGTTATTCTTAATATATCTAAAACCCTCCCCCAAACCAACTAGTTTTTGTGAGTGGGAAGTCAATAATTCTTTAATACGTTTAAAAATTGTGTGAAAAATCCGTAACAAAATTAAATGCTTGTTCTTCAGAACATTCCTCTGAAAGCTGTAAGCAGCTTGAGAAGACGCTTTTTATGTTTAATGAAATTAGTGAGTACAGCTTCTCTTATCAAATGAGTGAAAGAAGAAAAAAGCATGTAATGACAAGGAAAAATATAACTTCAACTTCAAAACACCAAAATTTCCCTTTAACAAGCATTTCAACATTCTATTGATTTTTAAGGACTTATTTAATTATCTTTTAAATACCATGATTAAAAAAAACAAAAAAAAAATTCTCAAATCTGCTAAAATTTAGTTCAGAGATTTAGGAACTAGAGCCTATCACAGCAACATCAGGAACAAAATGGCTCTGTGCAGGGTGCATCTGTACATTGCAAAACCTTATTCATGTGCACACTCAAACTTTGTAACCACCAATAAATCTGACATGGATGTGTCTGGGGAGTTGGGACTGAAACGATTTGAAAGATAAGGGAGAATCAGAGTATGGAACCTAGAATTCTGAACCCATGAAGCACCAGTGCTAACCACTGCCATAAAATACTGAAAATAAGTTATATAAATTAAATTTGGTGTTATAGTCTGTTAATTAAATAAAAGTCAGATGAAGTTATAAGAGCACTCTGAGAACATATTTTCTTTTCCATTTACATAATCTACTCAATTTATTGAAAAGTAAGCTCTGCTCTCTCTTTATGGGTAAACAAAGGCACAAAGAGAATTAATTCTGTTTACAGTATTTATAATATATCACAAAAATCACTTTTCTATTCTATTCCACCCCAGTACATCATCTCTGGCTTTCTTTTACAGGTGCCTACACCAGCTCAAATAGCAATTTTTCCACACAAGGATAAATTTATTTTAATTACAAATTTATCGAAGTATTACAGTGCTAACATGAAACCTCTTTTATGTTTTCATAACTATGTATTTTTGGGAAAATAAGTAGTAACTTGTGGTCTGCTTAATTCAAAATGTTTTTTTAAAATACAACCTCATATTACTCTTTCACAGAAATCATACAAATAACTTGTAAATGTCACTTTCACATTAATATTCCGTTGCTACCAACAACATTAATCCTTTCTAATTATATACATCTAAATGTAGCAACTAAATGGGGTAAAGAAATTCTGGGGGCTTCATTAGTTTTTTCTCTATATCTTTCATAAGGATCAGAAGTCCATAAAACTATGACAGACTGGTATTAAATGTTATTTTTACCAAGCAAGAAGCCATTTATCTTCTAGGGATAGGTGACAGATCCAATACTAAAAGACAGACATGTTTTAGCATCTAGACATGTACTACCAACCCAGGAGTAACAAAAGGCGTAAAAAGAAATTTGGGTAAGCTACCTATTTGAAGCAGATACGTCTAATATTGCATCACTGTCATGTTTGCAGAAAGAAAACAACTCAAAAATTCCACTTGCATATGTACAGCAAAAAAGCTATTTAAGCAGTCCATATTACTAAAATTCTAAATTGTAAAACAAATACTGTCACAAATTAAAATGTTTTCTAAATTAAAAAGGAACACCAACTATACCTTGTCAATTGCTTTGCTACACGAGACACACTGCTGTGAATATCTTTATGGTCTGACCAAGTTTCTGTACAGTATCTTTTATCCGCTACAGCACTGTGACAAAACAAGGATAGTGTTCCTGATCTCAACATCTTGCCCTGAGAAGAGAAAAGGTTA
>NW_024378816.1:0-17296 GCF_016835505.1 Polypterus senegalus
TTTTTTTCAAAAAACTTCAATTTGTTCCTTAAAATTTTTGAACCCTTGGTATGACTTTTGTTTTAAGTCTTTAAAGACTTTTGTTTTTTGCTCAATTTACCCCCATTGGAATCAAATGAAAAAGGGAACCAATTCTCCATCTAGTTTGTCTCCATTTCCACCGGTTATTCATCATTCACTTTTTGGGTTTTAAATTTAAAGTACTCAAAGGGAAAACCCAAGGAAGTGAATAATGAAAATTACTCATCTGTTTTAGGCTTCAGATCATGTGGATGATGCATGAATTATTAGAAAGAAAACTATGATTTAAGAATGAACTGACATGGTAGAGTTTAAACACTAACAAGCTATAAAAAAAAATAGGGTCTGTTATTGGTAGGACTGGCTTCAAATTTAAACAACTGTTGGAACAAAAACCAAGTGGCATTTATTTATTTATCTCTTTTGTATGTTCATTATTATTTTATCTAAATTTTGTTTTTCTTTTGCATGTATATTTTCTTTATTTGTTGTAAAGCAATTTTGAGGTACATTCTTTGCATGAAATGTGCTATAGAAATGAATATCGCTGTTGTTGTACTGGGCAAAAGCTACAGAATGTGTGGTCGGGGGAAAAAGCATGGGATAGAAGGGGCAAGGGCACAGGCCCAACCCATATCCATAAAATCTACCGGGGGACTTAATTGATATGCATTATTTATTTATCTTTTGTATATTTATTATTATAGTGGAACCTCGGTTCACGAGATTAATCTGTCGATTCCAAATCTAATCTTCCCATAAGTAATAATACAAATGTAATAATATGTTCCACAACTCATACATTGTATATTGTGTGTGATGGACAGTTGGGTCCCATCCCGGGCCGGACACCCTACTGCATATTTTCCCAGGGGAGCAAACACGGACAGCTAATACCTCCCCGGACGTGGCAGTCTCCCGGACCGACGATGATTTCCCAGCCCTCCCGCCTGGCTCCATGGGGAGATGGAGTCTCCACAGCCTGGTTGGGAGCTGGATGGCTGCTGGGAGCTGATGGAGTCAACAGCCCGTGGACAGCTTCAGCCCCACCCCGGATGGGATATAAAGGGCCAGCCACCACCACTGGGAGAAGGAGGACGTTGGTGAGGAAGAGGGGGGAAAGAGAGTGTTTTGGTACTTGGCTTTGGACTGTGTACTACCTGTGGGTCACAGTGAAGACATTTGCCCACATTGGTAATAAAAGCCTGTGTGTATTTTGTGGCTCTGCGCCGTCTGTCCCGATCGGGTGTATATAGCGCCCGGGATTAAGGGGCAGATACCCCTTACTCTTGACGAACTCCTTGATGTGTCTCTCGGTGGTTGCTTTATCTGAGCTCAACACCTTCGCCATGCCTTAAGACATTGACAGTATACCATTCTTTTTTAAACTTCTCAAACCACCCCCTGCCCCCTTTAAATTATTTCACTTGAATCACTCATTCCGGGGGTTTCTTAATGAAGATCAGCATGCAAATCCTTTGCTTTTTCACCTATGATCGCCTGATGCGCATCACCCCTAACTGTTTCTGCAATCAAGCACACAAGCTTGGTCATATTTCAACCCGGGGGGCAACTCAAAATGTGGCAAAAAAGAGATCCTTAAAAATAATTATTGGATATTTTCCCTCGGGTTTTAAAAGGTTTTTAATTTTTTCTTAAAAACTTTAGGGCAGTATCCCATCAGGTTGGGTATTTTCCTAGTTATACAAAAAAATCAAAGTAGTGTCATATACAAGCAAAGAAATAATCCAAAAGCAGCAAAACCAGGGGGAGGTCACATATGGGACATTGTTCTTCTCCTGACGTGGAAGAGCCCAATACAACACTCTCCCACATTTCTCTTACTCACCCATAACTCACAAGCTGGCGGAGACACTTGCAGTTCCGGGGCCTCCCCCCCAACCCTGTCTTGCCGCTCGACCCCATCAGCAGACCGCTCAGAATCGGTTATCCTCCTTAATGCTCATGGAGGCCTTTGATCCCTAGGAGGACGACCTGCTCTTCCCCGAATTGTCAGCGGTAGCATCCTCCCCAGAGCACCAAACCATTGCTTCTACTCTGGCTAACGACCAATGTGCCTTTCTCCATGCTGCTCTGACCTGCCTCTTCCCTCTGCTGTTCTTACGGGTCATCTTCTTTTTCTGTCTCCTCCTTCACTGTGCCGGCCTGTACTTGTGGTCATGGGTGCAGAGTCTCAATATTCACCACAGGAGCCATGAAGCAAATGAGGAAGATCGACCCCCAAGTGCAGGTGTGACTCCCCACCATCCTCACCAACTCCCTAGTCGCAAGTGTGCCCAGGAGACGACATGGCCAATGGATTATTCCTAAAATAAATAAAAACTGCCATTATTTCTTCGGGCCCGACCTGCTATACCCACAATCACCAGCCCTTCAACTGTCCCGTCAAAATGTGTGGACAACAGATATCACTTTAGGACATTTTTTTCACTGAAATGAAGTCAAAATGTTTCAAAACGGTTATGTCTTCCTATTCCTGCCTATGAAACTGCAAAAAAAAACAGGAGCTCTGAGATAATTATATGTGACTATCTACTATACAACACTGTAACCCAACTTAAATAGATAAATGAATATTTTACATGCTTTGTTTTATTCTTTGTTGTAATTCTATTCAACATGTTGACATTTCTGAGTTATACAGTACCTTATAATGTATGTGATTTTTATCATATTAGAATAGACTATAGTGTAGGTTGAAAATATTTTGTTCCATTATCCAACAAGGGTGTAATTGCCTATTAAAATGCATTTCAGACTGATTAGCTACAATAAGTATGGATTACTTAAGGAAATTGTTGTTTCATAATTCAATCTAAACTCCTATAATTTATAATTGTTTTTAGACAAAGAAAGGTATTTTACAATTTAAACAAATGTAATTTCAAGACATGCCAAGTATTAATAATAGTCGTTGGGGAGTGCACTGGTACAGTGCATTGCTGCACCCACTGCACAGGAAACAACTCAGGATCCCAGTTGGCACCCCAGGCAGCACACGGCCCAGCCCTACCCTCTGGAAATGACCCTCCATCTTCCGCAGCCAGGTGTACGTGGGCGACCCCTTGGCCTGGTCCAGCCACTTGGGTCCCCACAATGAGAATCTTATGAGCCGGATCACCCTGGGGAAAAGTGCCACATGGATGTAGTGCCGTGAACTGACGGTCCCTCACAATGCAGGTAATGTGACTCATTGGCGACTCCATTAGCAACCGCTCATTCGACACGAGTTAAACCAACGATACCCAAAGATTTTCCGAGAGACACAGTATCAAAGGAGTCCAGTCTCACCTACAGGTCACTGGATAGCGTCCATGTCTCACAACCATATAGCAAGACAGGAAGCACCAGGACTCTAAAGACTTGGACCTTCAGTCCTATAGCATAGATATCGGAGTGCCACACAACCCTTTCCAGCACCCATGACCCCATGCTCCTCCTCATCTCGAGCTCTACCGACTTCACAGGAAGAGTCACCATTTCTTCGTGGAAGTCAGTAATGGAATTAATAATAGCATACTTAGAATAATATGTTATTTTTCTAATAAATTCTGAGTATGTATGCTCCAATTCAGATCTTGGGCCCATTTCACATATTTTCCATTGTTTCCCACAACTACAGCATGCTAAAGGTGGTACACAGACATCCTTATCTTTAACAAAACTCTCCAGCTTTCCAGGAGAAAATATCTGTCTTCTTCCAGACATAGTTGCTTTTGAATTGAAGACCCACCTTTCCACCTTATTCATTGTTCAAGAGTCCTGTCTTCAATTCAAAAGCATAGAATTATGGGAATGAACCATTCCAGTTTACATTGTACACTGATTTTTTTTTTCAGAAGTATTAATATTTGAGCAAAACCTGCATGCATTTTGCATGTTTTCAGCATTTAACTGATAATGGTTATGTGTTTTATGTAACAAAAGTAGCAGGAGAATTTTTTCCTTTTCCATGGCTGTTTTACATCCTTCATCGTAGGACAGAATGGGTCATTTATGTTATTTTTTCTCTGCTCTGCATAATAACATGAGATTAAACATTTTTCTTCCATCACAACAAATTACATGAGTAAAGGAAAATATATATATTTTTTGGATGGTATATTCTTTTATACAATGTATGACACAGACAAATTCATTTTTCATGATCTACAGTGCTTCACTGATTTCAGTTATTTTTAGTCATTTGGGTGGGGCCATTTGGGGTGGGGGCCTTCATTTGGTCAGTTGCCTCAGGTATTGCAGCTAACTTGTGCAGTCACTTGAGTGAAATAAAGGACTTTTGGGTACTTTAGCAAACCGCTGTCACATTAGATTTTATTTTCCAGTGCTTTTATTCTCCATAGTGTGCATTATATTGTATTTTTGTTTAATTTACAAAATGTTTAACGTCAGAAACAAGTTTGCATGGAAAATGCACATATGCAATATTTGTGAAGAAATAACTTTGACTTGAAACATACCAAACTTATCCTTTAGCTTTTCAAATCACAGTTTTCGATAAAAGGCTGAGTCCTGAAGATCTGCCAAGGTGCACAGGAGCAAAGTGTATTGTGGGAAAGCTCAGAGGTAAAGCAGGACCTTAGAAGGCTTTTATGACCAACAACAACAAGAACAATTTTATTTCTACTAGCGGTTCCCCTGCTCCCTTCACTTGCCAACCCCAGGCCTGCACTACGTGCCAGCCACTTGTGCCTCTGACGCCAGGTTGAAGAGGGAGCTGAACGCACCAAGGAGATGCGGTCGCCTCGAAACCCCTCTAAACAGTGATACAATGGAAACAACATAGTTTTGTTTTTAACTCCACTTTACTCGATCAGCTGCTGCTTGCTGCTACTGCTGCCGTGCGATCTGCATCTCGCATGGTGCTTTGAACATTTAAGAGCCTGTACAGCACCTGTCCTACTTTGTCTTTTATTTCTGGCCCCGCATGGTTAAATCTTTTGACACAAAGTCTCGCCTCGATCGTGAGTTCTTAATATTTTTAGTTCATAATTTAAAACAGAATAAGAATCTGAAAATCTAACAACGCACATTAAAGTTTGTTACAATCTGAAAAGAATGATACCAAACATATATATATGTAGGTTTTAAAATAAGCCTACGTTTAAAGTCTGACAAAAAAGTGACATAAAATCATTGCAAAAACTGTTGCACTTTTAGGCTTAGGATTTTACTTATATATATATATATATATATTGTGAGATGTGGCTGCTTGTCATCTTGGCCACATCCCCAGGCACTAGATGGAGCCTCCCTGCAGTATGGGGTGCCAGCAGGAGTCATGGGATATGTAGTTTTTATACAAGACCTGCTGGATACCCAGAGGCCGCAAGAGGGAGCTGCAGGGAGGACCAAGACCTCTTCAGTGCCTGTAACCCGGAAGAGTGTCAGCTTCCGGGTGAAAAGAAAGGACTTGAACCTGACCCGAAGAGATTGAGAGTCACATGGACTGGAGATTGAATGCTTCCGGTCAGGGTATTTAAAAGGACTGTGGGAGCTCCAGACGGCGAGCTGAGCTGGGTGAAAGGGAGGCAACACGCCTGGGAGTGGAGGATTGATTTATTGTTATTGCTTGTGTTTATTATATGAGTATAGTGGAGGAGAGGTGCTTTTGCACTGTGGCATTTAATAAACCAAGCATTGGACTTTACCTGGTGCCTGAGTCGTGGACAGGGTTCAAGGAGCAATAGCAACCTATCTGTCACTATATATATATATATATATATATAACTAGCAGAATACAGGCCGAGACAGAGTAACTCTATATTGACATCGTGCGCTGCAAGAAAACTACCCGCGCTCGCAGTGATGTCCTGTGTTAAAGAAGTTATGAAAAGAAAAGGAAACATTTTAAAAATACGTAACATGATTGTCAAAGCAATTTTTGTGTATTTGGCGGCAGCCACAAAGTTTTTCGTCTAGCTGCATCAGAAAATGTACCATGATGTCTGACACGCCTCCTTTTACTGTTTTCTCACAGCTTGGATTGCTGCTGTCATAATGGGTTTGAGTCATATATATATATATATATATATATATATATATATATATACACATACATATCTTCATAGCTATATACATATATACAGTATATCTATATATATATATATATCTATATATATATATATATATATATATATATATACACATACATACCTATCACATCATATATACACACAACAAACATCATACATACAAACATACACACAGGTATAATATGTGTATATATATTTATGTGTCTATATGTGTGTGTATAGTTTTGGTCACTGGAGTGCAAGGGAAAAATAATAAAATATAGTCTATAAGTTATTAAACAGTAAAACACAAGAAGTACAGGCATTGAGCACTACTGGAGTGGTTAGTGGTAAACTACATTTTAAAGCCTGTGTAACACAACAGGTAAGTAGTACTAACAGCAGCTAAAATGTATATGGATCATCTCCGTAGTTGATCCCTTTTGAAAGGCGCACACGATGGCTGTGGTATAGAAATTACATTTCTATGTGAACGCTGGCTCTGCCTCTGTAAGTGCCACCGCATTACCAGCAATTAAAGAAAATTATTTTTGTGTCCTCTGCAGTGTTAAGAGAGAAAGGCTTTGGTTTGGGATAAAAGGAAAAAGGTGTAAAGAAAGGAAAGTTGCCTTTTTCTTTTATATAGTATAGAGAGATGTTCTGGACGTTGCATCGCCTTTGGGACATCAGCGTGGGTCTTGTGTGAGACTGGTGAGACGCCTGCCATTAATCGGTTGTGATGGCACTGTCAGTCCTCCAACCTGTGTGTGTCTTCATAATCGAGCTGGACGACCTCTACAATCGTATGCATGCAAATCAGAAAGTGTGAATCACCTTCATTAGTTACGAGGCGAGAAAAGGTCCCGTGTTTGCACTTGTCTGGGCTATAGCTCAGGGGAGGATGAAAAATTAAAAGTGCTCACTTTGGCTTAAGGCAGAAGTCAAGTCAGATCTCAAAGGCGGACAGCTATGCACGCGCCGGGTTGCTCGACCTTTGCTTGGCAGGAGACCCCAGTTTTGCAGACACGCTTCACTATATCAAAAGTCTTAGTTGTTCGGTTTACAAAAATCCAGACATCATTATTATGAACATGAGAGAAAGCTAATAAGCTTTAGCGCAACAAATTCAAGCAAGATGTACGCAACGCAATCCCGAATTACTTACTACAAAAATATAATGTACACTTTTAGAGACTACTATAAATCCTATATACACTGAGTTTAAAGAAGACAATAACAATCTAATGCATTTCTGATAAATTACAGATACCACAAATTGACGCTTTTAGTGTGGAGAACTCGATAAACCTCTGTCATTATCAAATTACTGATGCTAAAAGTCACTCCAGGTGGAAAAGCAGCAGGCCCTGCCGCTACCCCTGCAGAGTTTACAAGAAATTCTCGCTCAGCTAGCTCCCTCCTATTAGCAACATTTACAGAAGCCAGAGATAACCAATCTCTTCCACAAACCTTTCGCCAAGCACTAATCACTGTCTTTCCAAAACAAAATAAGGACTTATTACAATGTGCACATACAGACCAATTTCACTCTGAATAATCAGTTAAAATACTCTCTAAAATCATAGCTAGAAGGATGAGAAAAGTGCCCCTGGAAATTTCCACAAACCAAACGGATTTTTCCACACATTTTCAAATTTTTTGACCCCTTGTTTA
Source organism: Polypterus senegalus (assembly GCF_016835505.1). Lineage (NCBI taxonomy): Eukaryota > Metazoa > Chordata > Cladistia > Polypteriformes > Polypteridae > Polypterus > Polypterus senegalus. Next base: position 7,734 of record NW_024378816.1, read on the forward strand.
AATAAATCTCCCCAAAACAAACCAAAAAACCCAGAAAATTATTATCAAAAAACCCAAAAAACCCGACTGAAATTTGGAAAAAATTTTTACTTTTTTGGGGAAAGTTTTTTCCCCTTTTTGGCTTTGGATTTAAATTACTGTAATTAAACCAGTTTCCCTCCAAAACTTTTGCTCAGCCCTTTTTTTAAACTAAAACGTGGCACAAGAAAAGGATGCCCGGTCCCCATTTGCATTTTAAAAGCCAAAACCCCGGTACTTTGGGGAAAATACTGATCGGATAAAGGGGATTAGCAGAGAAGGACTGGAACAAAAAAATCTCAATTATATGCAGATGACATGGTACTGTATTTTCGGACCCAGAAAATTTTTGCCCCCCAGCAGCACTCCAAATTTTAAAAAGCTTTTGGTCTCAGAATTAACGGTCCGTGAATTTTCCGGGGTGGGGTTTTTATATTGGATTAAAACCCCTTTCCCTTTTTACCAAAAACCCATTTTTCCAAATTTAAACACCCAAGTCTGGCAAACCAAAAAAAAATTTTCCCCTTGCATGGAAAAAATTAAAAAAATTTGCAATGGGTCAACCCCTTTCCAAAATTACCCAAAAAATTAACCTGTTAAGATAATTTTCTTCCAAGCCCTTTTATTCAAAACATCAAATATCAAAAAATCGTTTTTAAACAATTGGACCCCCCAAAAAAATCTTTATTTAATTCAAAACATCCACACCAAAAGGCCCCCTTAAAATAAATAATAAATTCCAAATTTATTTATAAAAGCACATATTCATACAAAAAAAAAATGTAGCTCAAAGTTTTTTAAAAAAAAAAAAGAAGACACAATAAAAAAAAAAAAAAAAAAAATAAAAAATTAAACCCCAAAAAAAAAAAAAAAAAAAAAAAGGGGGGAAAAAAAAAAGGGGGGTTTCCCCCCAAAAAACCCAAAAAATTTTTTTTTCCAAAAAAAATTTTTTTTTTTTTTTGGGGGGGGTTAAAAAAACCCCCCCCCAAAAAAAGGGGGGAAAAAAAAAAAAAAAAAAAGGGGGGGGGGGAAAAAAAAAAAAAAAAAAAAAAAAAGGGGGGGGGTTTTAAAAAATTTGGTTTTTAAAAAAAGGGGGGGAAATTTTAAAAAAAAAACCCCCCGGGTTTTTAAAAAAAAATTTTTTTGGGAAAAACCCCCCCCTTTTGGTTTTCCTTTTTAAAAAAACCCTTTCGGGGGGAAAAGGGCCCAAAAACCCCCCTTTTTTTTTGGGGGGTTTTTGGTTTTTTTTTGGGCCCCCTTTTTTTTTTTTGGGGGGGGTTTTAAAAAAGGGGAAAAGGGGGGTTTTTTTTTTTTTTAAGGAAAAAATTTTTTTTTGGAAAGGGGTTTTTTTTTTTGGGGGGGGGAAAGGGTTTTTTCCAGTTTTCCCGGGGGTTTTTTTTTTTTTTTTTTTTTTTTAAAACCCCCGGGAAAAAAAAATTTTAAAAAAAACCCCCCCCCAAAAAAAAAAAAACCCCCTTTTTTTTTTAAAAAAAAAAAAAAAATTTTTTTTAAAAAAAAGGGTTTTTTTTAAAAAAAAAAATTACCCCAAAAAAATTTTTTCCCAAAACCCCAAAAAAATTTAATTTTTCCCCCCCCCCAAAAAAAAAATTTTTTTAAAAATTTTTGGGTTTAAATTTTCCCCCTTTTTTTTCCCGTTTTTTGGAAAGGGGGGGTTTTTTTTGTTAAAATTTTTTTTTTACTTTTTTTTAAAAAAAAAAAAAAAAAAAAAGGGGGGGGGGTTTAATTTTTGGGGAAAAACAAAAAAAAAAAAAAGGGGGGATGAAAGGATTTAAAAACAAAACGAGAGACCCCTAAATTTTATTCCCTTTAACTACAATTTTTTTTTTTTAAACAAAGAATAGGGGCCCCCAAAAAGTTTTTTTTTTTGGGTTTAGAAATTTTTTATTAACCCCCAAAACCAAAAAAATTTTTTTGGAGGGAAGGGTCACGGTCTAAAAAAGCGCCGACCCAAATTTTTTTACCTTTTTCCCCCCCGGGGAATTGGGGGCCCACCTTTCATTTTATTTCGGAAAAAAGTCAAAAAAAAACCCGGACCAAAAAAAAAACCCAAAAGGGGGAAAGAAAAAAAGGGGGGGGGAACCTCCTGCCCAAAAACATTATAATACCTTTTTCCCAATTTGTCCACCACTTAAATTGGCCAATGAAAAATTTTTTTTTTTTTTTTTCCGTTCAGTGGAAGAAAAATTGAGTCTGGCCCGGGGGAAATTTTTTTCGGGGGGGGAAAAAAACCCCCTGGGTCCAAAAACTTTTTAAAAAAAATTTTTTTATTTTTTTTGATTAAAACCCAGCTGGAAAAAGGGGAAAAAAAGGGGTGAAAAAAGGGGGTTTGGAAAAAAAAAACCCCCCGGGGGGGGGGGGGGGGGGGGGGGGGGGGGGGGGGGGGGGGGGGGGGGGGGGGGGGGGGGGGGGGGGGGGGGGGGGGGGGGGGGGGGGGGGGGGGGGGGGGGGGGGGGGGGGGGGGGGGGGGGGGGGGGGGGGAAAAAAAAAAAAAAAAAAAAAAAAAAAAAAAAAAAAAAAAAAAAAAAAAAAAAAAAAAAAAAAAAAAAAAAAAAAAAAAAAAAAAAAAAAAAAAAAAAAAAAAAAAAAAAAAGGGCCTTTGAGTGAGGCTGAAATTTCCCCACCCGGGTGCCGTGAGTGTCCCTCCCAAGGCCCTAAGTGTGCATTGTTGGAATGTTTTTGTGGAAGTGTTTAATGTGAAAAATGGGGTGTAGGCTACAGGGCTGCGGAAACGGATCATACCGCACCCTGACTTACCCACACCCCAAGGCCCTATGGGGCATGTTTGTGTGATGATGTGAAGGAGCAGGAGGAGGGAAAAGTCTGAGGATGGGGGGGAACGGCTGAGGGGCCTGGGGCCCCCCAGGGAGCCAACTCCCCCTACTAGCTATGGGCACCTCCAGGTTCCCCAAATCCACCGGGAACGCGCGGAGGCCCCAGCCTGTCTAGCCATGGCCCCGAAGCTTGGCAGCATCACAGAGCCCCGCAGTCTGGGGAAGACCGCAACCCACACCACCCCAGCAGAATATTTGCTCCCCATCCCCACATTTACTCAACATTCAGATTAAAGTAAGACATAGAACGCAGGATAAAATAGATCCTCCTCCGGACATCCCTCCCCATGGTGGAACTGCCCTTGCGTTCCGACCCTCTTCCCGACGTGATACATGCCAGGACCCAATCCCAAAACCCCACCCACTTATCCCCATCGGGGGCAGCCGCCCCAAACCCCTAAGCCACCAGGCCCACACCCAGACCAACCCAGGGGCATTGCGTACTAGGCGACCCTTGTACCGTCGAGAACCCCTAAGGGCCCTACACACAACCCGCAAGCCCACCCCGGAGGCGTGGCAAAGCACCACCAGGTCGGGGCAGCCCCAGCCAAGACCCCAAGTGAACCCACCCAGGGATCCTCCAGATACTCCAAGCTCAGACTCTCCACCACTCCAACCACAGCATCCCGCCCAGGTTCCTTATCAATGACCCTCCATCGCTTCGCTATGTGATGGAACTGCCGATCAAAAAGGAGCCGAAGATTGATTTGAAGTGGAGGCAGAGGCTGTCTCAAGTGTAATATGATCAATAAAGATTTCTATACTGGTTAATGCAAAAGGAATATCTTTGTTTTCAGTTTATGAGGATAATTTTCTTAGCGATGCATATGGCGAGTGAGAACCACGTGAACCCAAATTTGTTCAATCGGGACATCCTCTGGGTTCCACACAACCCCAAGCAAAATGAAAGGGGGAAGTTGGGATATCACATTCGAACACTTTGACAGGTCTTCACATACTCTGTCACCAGAATCTCTGAACGAATTGGACAGCCACAGTGCGTGGATATAACTGTCAGGAATGTTGTCTGTGCAGTGTGTGCAGGTGTCCAGATGGCACAAATCCATCCTGAACGTCGATGACCTATATAGTGTGTGTACTCTGTGTGGGAATTTTGTATTGAATTAGTTGTAAATTGGGGTTTCTGATGATCGTTTTAAAGTTTTAAACAGGTTTGGGACCAGAAAGTCTGATCAAAGCTAACTAATAGATCCTCCTCCCATTTGCCCTATAGGAATTGCTATTGTATCATCTAATTTTTGGTCAATGTTTTATATACTTTGAACAGTAATTTGAGATTTTGAGATTACAGAAGTCTAATACCCTTGATGGTGTTTGTAATTCTACTTTAAGATTTTCTTTAACTACTGATTTAATTTGGAATGTTATAATCTGTTCTTGTCTATCCCAAATTGAAACTATTCTGTTAAATGGAATGAAATCCAATCCTTCAACTATGTGTTCCCGTATAGAATTCCTTTACTTTTTCCAGTATGGGAGGTTCATCATTTTATTGTTTTTGCAATATGTCAGGATTATTCAGATGGGTGTGTGTCTGCATGGAATTAGTGAGAACTCAAGTCATTTTAATATTCCCACCATGCTGTCAGTGGTACTGATATTAATACTTTTAAAGCTTTCATGCTTTCTTATTTTGAGCTAATAAGCAGTGAGTCCAGCTCTATAGTATTGCAAAGTGTCTGTTCTACATCTAACCAGGACTCATCAGCGGGTTATGTTGCAACCATCTTGGTATATATTGGAGCCTGTTGGCTGAAAAAAGATAAGTTTCGATGGTCCAACCCTCCTCTATCTTTGGTCTTCTGTAGTGTTTTAAGCTAATTAGGTGGAGTTTATCCTTCAAGGAATTTAGTGATGGAGGAGTCAGGGATCTAAACCAATCAGATGATGGCTTGTTTGGGATCATAGAAAATAAGTAATTGATTCTTGGTAAAACCATCTTTTAATTGTGGCAACCCCCACTCCCCATAAGTGATATCGGTGAGTTTCATCTAACCAGATCATCTTTCACTTTCTTTAATAGTGGGATGTAGTTTAGTTAGTTAGATCTGCCAGCCTGGGGAACACATGAATGCCACGGGTATGTAATATTCCCTGATTCCAATTGTGTATTAAGGAATTGACAAAGAAATTAATTGGAAGAACTGTGGATTTTTAACAGTTTGTTGAATAATCTAGAAACTCTTGAAAAGGAGTTTATTAGTTCAGTGCCTGGAGAGAGGAGGATTGAGAATTCTGAAGATAAAGTAACCGTCATCTGCATAAAGACTGATTTATGTTCTATGTTCTTACACTTTATGTACCTTTAATAACTGTAGTTTGCCTGATTGCTGCTGCTAATTGGTTCAATAAAGATAGCAAATGGCGAGGGGAGGGAGCATCCTGCCTGGTCCCCTCTGAGACAAGCTTCTCTCCGTGTTTTGGTCATTGTCCTGACGCATGCTGTTGGTGAACTGTATAAAATTACTAACCAGTTATGAAAAGTTCCAAAACCAAATTTATGTAAAGTTGCAAATAAGAACTTGATTAACTCTATCAAAAGCCTTTCTGCATCGAGAACCAATACTGGTTTCCATGTTTCTGCTATAAGAAAAGTCTATTAAGAGTTGAGTAATCTCACGTGGTGTGGATGAATGTCTCCACCTTAATGAAACCAGTTTTAAATCTGGATGTGTATTATGAAAGGGGTTACCTTCTCTAATCTTTTGCAAGGCTACAAATTATTTTCAGGTCAACATTAATAAGAGAATTAGGCGATGTGGTGAAATATAGGATCTTTGCCTGGTTTTTAACAGGGAGACTAATGTTGGCTGAATTCATGTTTGGCTGTAGTCTACCATTTTCTTGTATTTCACACATCATTCTGAAGAATGTTGGCGCCAGAATGATCAAATTCTTTGTAGAACTCTGCTGGAAACCCATCTGGACCTGGAAGACCTTCTATTAGGCATGGAGTTAAGAGCTTCCTGAAGCTCATCTGATGTTAATGGCGGAGTCCAGGACTGTAGCTTGGCTATCTGATAATTTAGGAAGTATTATCCTGTCTAGAAACTCCATTGATCTCATTATCTGATGGGTTAATCTGTGGTGAGTACAAAGGTTTTTGTAAAAATCTCTGAAAGTGTTGTTTATTCTTTCAGGGTCCATATACTATATTCCCAGTTGAGTCTTTAACTTGCCAGCAGATATGGCAGTTTTCTCTTTGTTTATTTTTTAACTGGTTGGCTAAAACTTGCCTGATTCAATATGTTCAAAGTTTTCTATTAAGCGGTAACTTTGTGCTAAAAATTGTGTTTTTTGTCAATAATTCCTTTAAGTTCTATAGTTTACTTTTACGCAATTTGTTTTGTAATTCAATAACTTCTTCTGGGGTGCCTCTAGAGACTTAATGATTTCTTCTAATAATTCCTGAACTCGTTTGTTTCTATTTTTTCTTATGTGATGAGAAGAAATTGTTTACCTCTCATCACTGCTTTCTACCTCCCAGAGAACAGATGCTGATATTCCAGGAATGTCATTGTGTTCTAAATATAAAGCCCACTCTTTTTATAATATTCCACAAAACCTTCATCTTTAAGCAGTGGTATTATTAAACCTCAGTTTTACCTGATGGGATTGTTTCTTGTTAACAGAGTTAAAAGAAACTGGAACATGATCGCTGAGCAACTATAGGAGGGTGTATCTCGGTATCTGAAATGTCAGCCAATAATGAGCTACTGACTAGAAAATAGTCCAAGCGTGAGGTGAGAGTGATGGTATGTGAGAAAACCCACTCTCTGGCTGGGACTAAAAAAGATCGCCATGCATCACAAAGCCCATAATCACTCATATACTACCATTTTGACTATATTAGTGGAATGCCAACTAAGCTGAGTCCCAGCTGGCACTATGAGCCTGTCTGAAGAATGATCCAAGCCAAAATTAAAATCTCCCATAGTATAAGTGGACAGTCAAGTGTTCGGAGGTACAGAGAGAAAAATTATGAAGAAGAATCTTAGGGTCATCTATGTTTTGGACAGCAGTATATACTAACAATACATAGCTTTGATTTTGTATAGACAGTTTTAAGTATTATAAATCTACCATCTGGATCTGAGACTGTGTCCAGTGCTGAAATTTGTGTTTTTTGTGTATTAAAATAGCTACACCCTCTTTGTCTAGAGTTATAGTGACAGAGAACAGTGGCAGGAAACTCAGATGTTTAAAGTTCATCTGCAACTGTGGCAGACCTATGGTCTCTTGTAATAGGAACCAACATCTGCCTGCAGTCTTTTAAGCTGATCAAAAATCTTTAATCTCTTTCTCTAGAGCCAGTTCCATGAACATTCCAACAAATGACAAACCTTAGTGTACCTATAGTTGTGTGTGATTAGCTAATATATGGTGCCCTTCAGGTGAGTTAGTTAAGTAAATAAATGTATAATTTAATCTGAAGAAAAAAAAAATAAAATAAATAAAAATAAATATATATATATATATATAAATAAAATAAAACAATAAATAAGTAAATAAAAATATATGATAATAATGTTAATAACAATAATAATATTATTAATGTGATGAAAATAATAATATGAATGTGAAAATAAATAATAATAAAAATTTTGATAATAATAGTGTTTAATGATAATAATAAAAAAAAAAAAAATACTAATAATAATAGTGCTGATATAATAATAATAATAATGCTGATGATAATATTTAATGCTGATAATAATAATAATCATTCTGATAATAATACTAAAGCTGATAATAATCAGACAATAATAATAATAATAATAATAATATAACAGACAGAACCAAAAGAAAGCATTTTAAGCGAGAAGCTTTTCTCTGTGGCCCCCCTGCAAAAGAACCACCCTTCAACCCTCACAAACATATGAGTTTTAATATCTGGAAAAATTTGGACTTAACTTGTTAAAGATCTTTAATAGACAACGTCTTTGCATCCATGAACAATTACAGTCCAAATTTAACATTCCAGCTACAAATTTCTTTCACTATCTTCAAATCAGGAACTTTGTTAAACGGAACCTTCCAGTTTTTCCCCTCATCTTGCACCCTCATCCACGCTGGAAAAGTATTGCTCAATTTCAAGGAGTTAGACTCCATCTCTACAATATATAAACTTTTACAACCTTCCTTTCAAAGATCCAAGAGGACACTGGGAAAATGACCTCTCAATTAATATATCAGAAAAGGAGGGGAAAAGTAGCAATGCAGAGAATTCACTCAAGCCCCATATCCCAAAGCATAATTATACAACTAAAATTATATATCGAAGCACATCTGTCTCACTAAAACTCCAAAAATGTTTCCGGGGCAGATCCAACCTCGAACGTGAAACCCAACCCTCCCACCCCTCACTGGGTCACATGTTCTGGGCCTGCACCAAATTAACATTCTTCTGGACAAAATTTTAATTACCTCTCAGACAGTCTTGGCCCTCACAATCCCTCCTAACCCATTAACAGCTGTGTTTGGGTTCTTCCAGAGGGTCTTAAAGTGGAGAAAGACAAACAAATTGTGATTGCATTCACTACATGTTGCACGCAGACTTATTCTGATAAACTGGAAGAACCCCAAAATCTCCTCCTTTTAAGTCAGTGGAAACCGATGTGTTATACTATTTGAAATTGGAAAAATCAAATCTAGTTAGAGGATTTTGGCAGACTTTTTTTAAAACATGGCAGATCTAATCAGTAATTATTTGAAATGAGTTTTTAAAGCACAGAGAATTTGTTGATTTAGGTATTTTTACAAGCCTTAAATTTTTCACCATTTGGCTTGTCTCTCCACCAAGGGTGGGATCGATCTGTTCTTAGCATAACTTTTTTTGTAAAACTTGATTACTATGTATTGATTATAATAAAATTAATAAATAAAAAAAAAAAGTCTTAGGCCCCTTTGGAGGTCATTCATATATTTTATATATATAAAATACCCGTGCCCCGGAGGGAGAAGTAATGTTAAAGAAGTAATGAAAAGAAAAGGAAAAAATTTTAATAATAATAACATGATTGACATTGTCATGAGTGTTGCTGTCTTATATATGACTGCCTAATAGTCACCCTCGCTTCTTTACTTTTACCGTTTATTTAATCATGGCTAGAGGCCAAAAATTATAAAATGGAAGGAGGATTACACAGAGTATGGCTTTTTCCAAAACAATTATTGATGGCTTTAATCATTATTCATAAAGCTTGAATTGGTGATCTGTTTTTCTGTGTTAGCCTCATTTTTTTCATACTTTTCTCAAACCAAGGTGGGGGGGTAAAATGAATCGGTAGGGTGATCAATGTAATCGGTGTACGGAAATCATGCATTGCAAAAGTTCCCCTTGCTTGTAATGCGTGATTAAATGCTTATTTTTAATGTATGAGCACATGCATCAAGCTTCTCAGCTGTGCTTGTGCTAAGAAAAGGAAAGATTTTAAAATAACGTAACGATTGTCAATGTAACCTTTTGTAAGTAGTGCCTGGAGGATTCAGTGTGGAGAAACCTGAGACAGCGTGTATTAACTTGATTTTTCTGGGAGTTTGGCAGGGGAGTTAGCTTGAAGACGGCGTAGTCATGGAGCTCAGCTCAGAGCAAAAGAGGTAAAGGGGGGGGGGAGATGATGATGTGCCCCACCCCTTAACTTTAATCCCCCACAAACACAGTTCTTTTTT
>NW_024378817.1:0-19141 GCF_016835505.1 Polypterus senegalus
GGAAAAAATTATTTGGGAAAAACAAATAATTGCTGAAGGGCATTGGTGTGTTGACTTGATTTTAAAAAGGCTTTAAAAAGCTAGTACATGAGAACTCTGATTAAACAAAAAAATAGAGTAAAGCCTCCCTTGTAGATCATTGCAAAATTAGGGTTAAAAACATAAATCAAAGGTTTAAAGGAATGAAGAACTTTTTCCAAAGTAGCAAACAGAAAGTATTCAAAGTTAAGAAGAAATTACAAAGGTAGATTCCTTCTGTACTTTAAAATTAGTCCCTTTAAAAAGATCTGAGGCACAGATGGAAGCTGATTAAGGCTAAATTTCACACAAATGTTGCAGATTTTTTGGAAATTGTGGAATAATTCCAAAAATGGTTTGTTAGATAATGGGATGTCAAGGACCTTCAAAACTAAGCTGGATAATATTTAAAAGATATAAAAGATAATTGAAGAGGACAGGTGAGGCGGGAGCAACTGCCCTGAGTGGAGGATTTGGTCAGTAGTGTTGAAGTCTAAAACAAAGTTCTTAATTTAATAGTTGATCTACATCTCTGTACTCATCTATGGTAAAGGGGGAATGAGATTACAATTAAGCAGCAAAATGAGGTTTTTTTTGCATGGTGGGGGCTGAGACTCTGCAAAGGGTGAGAACCCCCAGCAATTGGAGCCCCTTTACACACCTGCTTGGTCTGCTGCCACTGCAAGTCTGACCAGGGAAAGTGAATGAGAATTAGATCAGATAAGAGACAACTGAAGGGAATTGATGAGTTGCCTTGGCTATTCTTATCAAAAGTTATTCTTATGAGGATGGCAGATACAGTTAAAGTTGTAACCTGTATAGTTTTAATATGTTTTAATTAAATTTTTGTTGCAAGGTGAATTTGCCTGAACTAGCCTCATATCAATAAAAGTTCAGAGAAGCATATGCAAACCCTTCACATCATGGGCATCTAATGGCCCATTTGAAGGTCTTACCTTCTTAAGTAAATTTTGTAACCCCCCAAAGTCAGCAGCCATGTTCAGTTGAGGAATTCAAAGTACACCCCATCTTTTATTGAAGTGGTGCCACATGGGCTATATTTAGGGTACAACATCATTGTGGAATGTTTGATTAATGAAGTAACCTCTAAATCCAAAAACAATGCTATATTAACCAATGAGAACAGTGGGGGCTTGATTTTAAAAGCACCAAAAGAAATCAACTCAGGAGATGAGAAGAGAATCGAGTGATGTAAGGGGTTTTGATGCAAAGTCACTGTCTTGCATCTGAAAGATGAGTCTGAGTCCAACGGCTTCAGGAAAACCAACTTTATTCAGTTCCCAAAAATATGAACAGGAAAGGGGGTTATGAAATGGGAGCTACCACTTCAATACACACATACACAACAAACAAGCAGTGATATTATCAGTTGTACTGCCTTGGCTCCTTTCTTTTTGCTCAGGAACCTGTCAGGTCAGTCAAGTGGCTGCAGATCAGCAGCTGGGATCTGGCTATCCTGGAAGGGAGTAGACACCCACATCAATCCTCGGCCGATAGAAGGCGCCGCCAGCAAAGGGTGCAAACTTCAGGTTGCCTCGGTGCTGCAGGAACTTGTAGATGACCGGTGGTGCAGCAAACCTGCTGTTGCCTTGCAGGCAGACAAACAACCCTCAACTGGCTGTCCCGTTATGCACTGGGGGTGACAATGGATCTCAGGGGAAACAGGTAAAAGGATAAAATCGAGTTGTTCTGGGAAAACAAAGAGCAAAAGCCCATCTGGTGCAGTTGTATAATTGTTAAAATTTGTTTGTTTACATAAGGCAGTATACAAAAACACGGAATCTGAGTAGAACTGAATGTACATTGCTGCATTTGGCTCATTGGCAAATAATGCTTTCTCATATTTCATCATATGTGTGTTTGCAGTATACTAGCAAGTTTGTGTTTTTCATAGTCCACTGCTTTAGTTTAAATCCTCAGAACACTGGGTATTCTTCATGAAATAAATCCATAAAATAAAAACCTAAAGCTGACCTTTATTTAATATTTAATATACATCAACAAGTCTGAAGGAAACTGTATGACGGTGCTACTTTGACAAATGTGGTACATTTTCAGTACACAACCAAGACATTAAATATATAGTGCCACAAACATTCTAGGAAGCAAGGAGTACAAAAAGGAATCTTCACCAATTTTATTAGGCTTTCATTTGATGACTACTAGGTGAAAGAAGCCTCTTTCTCTTGCTTGTGTTCCCTGTTACTCAGATCTTTTCTGCAGCTGGAGAGGGGGAGGGTTGGTTGAAGCTTGTCAAAATATTTTCTCAATGTGCTAAAACATGCTGTAATGATTGTGGCTCATAGCACAAGCAGTAAGAGGTGAGTGGATCCCATACTGTCTTTTCTTGTTCAGTCTGGAGATAAAGTAAAAGTTAGACATGAAGTGTATTGTTTAGGCCTAGATCATATCAGATGTACAGAATATTCAGGCAGGCTGTCGCTGATAATGCTGTCACTTCTTCCTGCATTAAACATTCTGCTTTAGCTGCTAAAGACAATTCTTACAACAGGGTTGTAGGAGACAGAAACCACTTAAAGCAAAATTTACTTAGCAGTTTATCAAATTTATCTCCATTAGTTGCACGGTTATGTTTAATATTATGAGCAGCATGCTGGACATAGCAGTTAGCATTCAATTCCCTACTAGATCACAGTGTGAGTTTGCTCATTTTTCTTGTTTCTATGAGATTACTCTGGGTTCTGTGATGGCAAGTTAATTGGTGACTGTAACCTGCTCCAGTGTCAACCTGAACAGTCACACACTGATAGTGGTTAGCTTTATTCTGCGTTCAGCTTTTAGGTTATTAGCATGTCCATGATATGTGTACATAGGAAGACAATGGATTGGAGACAACTAGATTATCTTTTAAGCTTCTTCCTCTCTCTGTCGTTCCTTTCTCTATCTTTCTTTCCAGCCATTCCTCCACTCCACTTGGTGCTCTTCTACCTTACTTCCCCATTACTACATGAGTATAAGCCTATGTTTCTGTATCCCAGCTGAATGCTTATTAAATTATTCTGCTCTTCCAAACATTAGGCCATTTGCTCAGTTCAGTCCTTAGCTCATGCTCGCATAATTGCACTTCTTCTCCCCTTAGCTTTCCTAACATCTCAAGCTGAATACAGTATCTTGGCTTTACATTCTCTGAAATGAGACTTATATTTCTTTTACTTGAAGGGCTTCTTGTAGTTGGGAATCCCTATTTTTGCACCAACCCTGGCTACAAAGTAGATCAACCCAGTGAAAATATAGTAGCAAACGTTTGATCTAAAATATCAAAGAGACATGTACTCCCCATGCTGCAGTTTCTTTAAGAAATGTATCAAATTACTTAAAATGTCTGTAAAGGCATACAGTGTATAAAAGTGCAGCTGTACTGAATCATTTCTCATTAAGTGACTGTTTATAAATTCAAATTAAGTGGAAGTCCTCCTTGAGTCTACTGCTCTGAAAAGCAAATCAATTTTCCAAAAAAAACTTCCAAGCATTCTTTAGATCAATTCACAGCTCTGAAAAAAACACTCTTTGTTTTGCAGAAGCTAGAATGATAACAAAATTCCTTGCAAACCCTCATTCTCTGTGTTTTCTCTTTCTTTTTTTTTTCCCCTATTGCTCTTCCAAGGAGAATTAAATTTTCTATGTGCAATTAATGAAGTCAAATTTGATAGTACTTCACTGGAAATCAGGAAACATCCTTAGACTTATGATCTCCTTTCACAAGGCAGCTATCAGATTTTGGCGTTTCATCCCCCACGGCTCAATCCAAAAATAAATCTTCTTAAAACACCAGCCGTAAAATGGAAGCATCAAGAAAAATGGCACCTCCGCACTTCATCTTATCTCTTAAACAGCTTATTTTCCCAAACCCAGGACAGAAAGGTCGGGTCTTGTCAACAATGAGGGGGACTTTCTGTGCTTCAGTAAGCTAGTGTCCTCCCCTGTGATGAAGACATATCAAAACTGCCCTGAAGGGAGCATCACACGGGAAGTAATAAGATATCCAGTCACTGATGGACTCTCTATCCTTCAGTATGTGATCAGATCAAATCACATCCAGGGAAAGAAAGAATTATATTGTTTCCTGGTTAACAAGTTGCATTTAAACAGGCATCAATCAACATGGGCAGCAGGAAAAATCAGTTGGATGCTTTGCGGGAGAGGCTCTATGTATAACTGTTGACTAGTTTTGGAGGCACAGCTGCATTTCCAACGATCCAGCAAATGTCACCTCATTTTGAAAATTAAGGAAAAAGCAATGCCACTGTCTGTTGAGGTTTTCCCTTTAATGTTAAGATTTCAGTCAGATCAACTGTGCCCAAAATGCATGAAATTTGGGCTGAAAAGGAAAGAAAAAACCATTACACATAAACAAACAGCTGATATCAAATATCAAGCACACTACAAAATTAAGTCAGTTTTAGTGTAAGCAATCCCAAAAGGTTTATTCAGATTTTACCATTACCAAATTTGTTAGACAGCAATAATAGATTTTTAAATACATACTGCCTTTAATCTTCAAAATGCTGGCTCTGTTTACACTCAGTAAGTGAGATCAGAAACTTGCTGTTTGATCACACTTTCAGAAGTGGGCCCTCTTTTAGCATGACCCTCCAGAGACATCTTCCTTGGTAGCAGGCAAATACACGGCACCCCCGTCCAGCTGGATGGCTACATAGTGCAGCCTAGAGGCACATGAATTAACTGTTTCAGCTCAAAACAATGCACTTTCCGAAATTGGTTTCAATGATCATCAACAAAAGCAGAAATGGCAAGACTGTTTTACTCATGGACAACTTGTATAGCATGTTCAAGTAAGCAAATCAGTGACTTAATATTATTATTATTACAGTGGTACCTGGGATACATCCCAATCGTTCCAGATCCTTTCGCTTGTGACAGATAGGGGCACTATCGCTCCCTGAACCCCTTTTCCAATCATGGGCACCAGATAAAAGTGAAAAAATGACTTTATTCAAACCACAGTGCACAAAGCACCCTCTCCTCCCCAATACTCATTAATTCCCAATACACTACAATAAACAATCCTCCACTCCCAGGCGTGTTGCCCTCTACCAACCAGCTCCCGCTCAACGCTCTGGTGTCTCTTTCAGTCTTTTATAGTCCCCTTTTCCCGGAAGTGTTTAACCCTCTGTCCATGTGACCTGGAACACTTCCAGGTCAGATAAAAATCCTTTTCTTCACCCAGGAAGCACATCGTTCCCCTTTTTCCATGTGACTCTGACATACTTCCGGGCATAAGGCAAATAACCATTTGTTCCTCCGTGCAGCGTGTCCTAGTGGTCCCCATGGCATCCCCGCAGGGCTGTGTATAAAACTGCAAAAGTCCATGATCCTGCTGGTCTTTGGGGAATCTCCATACTGCAGGGGAGGGCTCCACTGGCGCTTGGGTTGGCCAGGATAAGCGGCACCATACACCACAGACTTATAAAATGGGGCGTATACCAAACAAAATTTTCCCATAAATAAAGGGGAAAAAGATTAATTCATTCCATGAAAAAATCCCTTTTTATTGGCATACATTGATGGGGTTTTATAAAATAACTAGCAAAATACACCTTCGGGAGGTTTTTAAAGCAATGAAAAAAAAAGGCATTTTAAAAAAAAGCTAACCTGATTGTCAATGAAATTTTTTTGTCACTTTGGGGTTTATGAGTGTTTTTCATATATATATATATATATATATATATTTCCACACATAAACATATATATATACATTAAAATATACACATTATACATAATAATATATCACATATATACACCTACAAACGGACATGGACAGATAAAGGTTGGGCACCCAAATATTTGGTATCCTGGCTGCAAAGTCGTTTTCTTATAGAAATACAGAGCACTGAGTGCATCCCAGCCCAAAACAAGACGAAACAAAGGAAAGGGGGGGGGTTTTAAAGGGGGGCGGGAAGGGGGTTTATGGATCCCGTGGTCTTCCCCCATTGGCTGGCGGGTGACATCAGGGGGACTGGAGCTGGTGGGGCCCCGACTTATTTCAGTCAGTGATTCAGGGACCCCAGGTGAAACCCCCGGGGATGGTCTACAGGAAAGGGGGAGAAAAAGTCATCCTCTCCACCCCCCGCACCCTCAAACTCCTTCCTCAAGCCCTTTAGCTCCTCCCATCCCGGGGTTTGTGACAAGGCCCCTGCAACCCGGCGGGTGGCCCTTCGGAAGGGTGCCCCGAAAGGACAGGTTTGGCGGGGAAAGGCGCCCGGCGATGGGGGGTTTTCGGCCGGTCGAAACCACGGGGCCCGGGGATTGCTCCTTGTGGACCCCCCCTGGGGGGTGCATGGTCGTGAAAAGGGGAATTCCCCAAACAGGTAGTACCTCGCGGTAATTCCCATTTAATCGCCGACCTCCCCTCCCCCCCAGCATACCGGGTCTCGGTCCAGTTTCGGCTCAGGAACTGATGGGGTGCTCCCCCATCGGCCTTTGGCTCACGGCCCAGGCCTGTGCCCAGGGCCCGTCTAAAAGGATAAAAGGCAAAAAAATTAAAGGTGCCATCAAAACGGGTTGGGCGTGGGGCCTGTTTTAATCCCCAAAGGCGCCTTTTTTTCATAAAACCCCCAATTTGGGGCCCTCTTCTTTGTCAAATCAGTCAAGGGGCGCCGCTCCCCAAAAACCGAGGTAAAAACCCCGGATAGTCCCCGGCTAAGCAAAAGGCTTGGACCTCCCGGGGTTGGGGGGGCCATTTCAGAATGGTTTTTTGGAGCACTGTGGCCCGGTCCCCAAACCGGTAGCCAAAATTTTGGCCTGGGCAATCCGAAGAAGCTTTTCCTGGGATTAACCCGAAGCCTCAAAGTGCCCAAAAAACCGCTTGGACATCTGTGGTTTCCTTTCCATGTGCTGGAATAGATGACCCGTCTCCAGGTAGGGCCTTTTATGAGTTATGGGGCCCGAAGCACTTTGTCCAAGGCGCTAAAAAGGTTGCTGGGCCCGTGTACAAATGGAAGGCCCCGATCCCGGTTCCCCGTGTTGCGGTTTTACCTTGGAGCCCGTTAAAGGCCGGTACCCCGTCATTCAGTGTGGTCGGGTAGGAACCTGTCCAAGCCCTCGGGGGTTGTCCGCGGCGTGGCATTGGATAAGCATCAAATTGGGGAGACTTGTTAAAGGGCCGGGGTCATTGCAGCCCGCTTCCGTCAGGCTTACGGCACCTGGGGCTGGACCGGGACTATAACTTTCCTCAATCCCCCTAGCTCTCATCCCCGGTCTCAACCCCTTCCCCTTTTTGCCCCGGGAAAGGCTCGGCGTTCTCGGAAAAACCCGGGCTTTTCCCGGATGTTTGCTCAATCGGGTCCTTCGGGGTTCTCATGCTACCTCGGGGCGGTCGGATAATTTTCCAGCTCCTCCCTTTTTCTGGGACAAGTCCGTGCGAATTTAAAGGGTGGGTTGTGTGGCGAAGGTGGCCCGGGGCTGGGAGGAGGATGGGCCCCTTTCCCTTTCCCCGGGTTTGGGGTTGACCCCCCTTTTGACCGTCCCTTCCTCTCCTTAAACCGGGGGGGGCCCTGCCAGTGGGAAAACAATTTGAGTGGGAGGTAGGCACTGGGACCATGCCCCGATCCCCAGGGGAACCCCCAAAGGGGCGTCCTTTTTAAAATTAGGGGCCTGTGCTGGAACCTCCCCCATTGACTTTTAAGGAGGGGAATCTTTCCAAATCTATCGTAACTTCAAATATACTCCATATTTTGTGGAGGAAGATCCTTTTTCCAACCTTCTTTCAAAATACTAAATCGAGGTTTTAAACCCATTACAGTAGTTAAAAAGGGGAGAACCCGGAGGGTTTTTGGACTTCGATAAACCCCAGTTCCCCAATCCCACCTGAGCATTTGCGGGGTTAAAACCTCTCTACTAATCCGTCGGTTTGAGAATGATACCGAGGTCTTTAAATGCTTTATTTTCAGTAATCTGGCGTCCCCGGACGTTTCGGGGGTAAAGGGGGCCCCCCTTTACCCCAAGACTTTTTTGGGGGATCGGGCGGCGAAACCCCTAGAAATTTCCCCGTCGCGATGGCTTTAGAGTAGCTGGCGGGAACCCGAGGTATGGGGGCGTAATCCAGGGACTAAAATTACTTTGTCCGGGCGGGGCCCCAGGGGTGGTCCCGTTTGGAAGGACGTCAATCAGGGGAAATAAGGGCGGGGAGAGGTCCCTCCAAAATTTTTTGCACCCCGGGCGGAAGCCCCGGGGCGAACCCCCTCGAATTTCCCCAAGCCGTAAAGCGGGCTTGATCTGCTCCAGGTTTTTTTGTCAGGTGGCCACCTGGAAAGGTGGGGTGTTTTCCCCAGACCTCCCCGGAAAGGGTCCCCAACAACCCTCGTCCCTCCGTCATGCATTTACGGAAAGGGGTCTTATCTGCACAAAGTAGGGCCCTGTGGCATGGCTATTAGGCTGGGTGGGACCACTGCTTTTAAAAAACTTCGGGGTGTAACCCTTTCTCCCTTCTAAAAAGGCCGTTTTTTTTGGAACGCAAAACCCGGAGAGGTCAGGGGTCGCCTCAAGGGGCGTGGTTTCCCCCCGCTCCGGCCGGGTGTTTGGATGGCTGTTACCCCGCCCGGGGGGGGTTCCCGTCATCAGGGCCCCCCTCTCTCTCCCGGCTGTTACGGCGTGGGGGCACGGGCGGTTATCTCCGCCCATATGAGCAAAAATTCCCCGGGGGTGGTATGGCTCCGCCGTTTTAGACCAGTCCCCCTATATCCCGGGTGGGAGGGTCAGGGGACCCGGTGATTTTTGAACTGACCCTCCGTAACTGATGCCCCCCCGGCAAAACCTTACCAGCGGATTTGTGGCCCCGGGTTATCCGGTCTTTTTTTAGCCACTTTTTGGGGTTTCCGCGGCGGGCAACAAGGGAAATTCTGCGCAACCCACCGGGGTTTTTACCCGTTCGATCCGCGGTATGTGGGCCCCGGGGATTAGGCTACCCCCTCCTCGCCCTCCCCCTGCATTCCCCCGCCCCAAGGTTTTCGCCCCCAGCGGCCCCCCGGGCGCCCGTGATCCGGTTTAGGGGAGGGGCGGGGTCTTGGGAGCGTACCCGGCGGGGTTTTGGGGCTGAGGGGGGGTTCGCCCCAGGGGGGGCCGCCCTTGCGTCCCCAAACTCTGGCCAGCTTTTTTAAAACGCTCCCCCCAAACCCCGGCTGGGTACCCGGGGGAAAGGCGTTTGGACGATAGGCTCCCCTCTATTTGGAAGCGTTTTTTTCAAATGGCAGCCAATGCCTACCTTTGCCCCAAAGGACCAGGCTTGTCTGTTGGTGGGGCCGCTCGGGGTCCAACCTCCATTTTTTTTTATTCACCTGCCAGTCTGGGGGACCCCGGGGAAAGGGGGTTTTGGGTTTTTGGGGGGGGAGGCCCCTCCCCGAGGGATACAGGGCCCTTTTCCCCCGGGCAGCCCAATTCTGTGGCCCCACGCCCCTGGCTCTCCAGTGGCCCCGTTAAGTGGGGGGGACCCCCTTGGTCCGCCCGGGGCGGGGGGGACCCTCCCCCGACTTCGGCCCGTGGGGTCCCACCTGGGGATATTGCAGGTCCTTCCCTTTCTGGGGCTTCTCCATCCCCTCGCCCTGTCCAAACGAACATGGACAGATAAAAAATTGGGGGAGCCCCCTTATTTATTTTCCCTGGCTGCAAAGTCGTTTTTTTTATAGAAATACAGAGCACTGAAGTGCCAAAGGGAAAACAAGCGGGGGAAAAAAAAAAAAGGGCAGGTTTAAAGGGGAGACAGGAAGTAATTATTTTGGATACAGCGTGGTCTTCCACCTTGGGTTTGTGCGGAGGTGACATCAGAGGGGCTGGAGCTGGTGGGCCGACTTCCCATTGGGTCAGTCGGAAGTGATGTCAGGGATCAGGTGAAATCCCGGGGGTGGTCTACAGGCAAGGGGGAAAAAAAAATCAGTGCCTTTGCCACCCCGGCTGCCCGAACTCCCCCTTTCCCCAAGCCCTTTAAACGCCTCCCATGCCCCGTGTGTGACAACACACATATAACACAAATACAAAAATATATATATATACATACATACACACACATATATAAACATATATATATACAATTTCATAATATCTACATATATACACACACAGCTATTCTTTTCAGTCAATCCCGTTTGTTAAGCAGTTGACTCCCTCTTCGTTCAATAACAAATCAAATCACAGTTGTCTTTGCTCTATTCATTTTAGAGCTGGGGGGATCTTTTGGCAAAGTTGTTTCTGTTTTTCTGGGGTTCTGTTTTGGGAATTCTCAGGATGGATTGCAGGTGCTCATCAGTAAAGGACTCCTGTGTGCTGTTTTGTTAGTCTTTATCATTGAAGATTCTCACACAGATTTTACCAAAAAATACAAGGTTGAACCCTGTAGGGGGACTTTTGTTCTTCAAAGTCCCCAAAAACCGTCAAACTCAGTCTTTCCTAACCCCAATAACCCCATCATAAAGGAGCTTGATTAATGGGGTAAGTGTTAAATGGCACGGCTGCATTATGGATCTTGGGTTTTTTGTTTTCCGGCTTCATATACCGGGCCATTTAACAAAATTTCAGTATATAAAAAATTTTCTGGGGCGGATTAAAAACATCCGGGCGGATTGGGAAAAGAGTTTGACCTATGGACTAAATGAACTTGAAAAGATATATTTTTCAAATGTGATTCAATTCAGATAGAGTTGTAGCCTTTTTCAAATTCATCCTCAATGGGTCATCCTCCCTTTCTCTTCTTTTTTCCCCTTCATCTAATGAATAAAATGGTATGCACCAAAACAATCATTGATGCGAAAAAAGTATCCATTATTGATATTAGTGGTATATATATATACATATATATATACCCCCGCGGTATTGGGAGTATGTGTTAAAAAAGGGAGAAAAAAAAAAGGGAACATTTTTAAAAAAACGTCATGACTGTAATATACAGTTTTGTTTTTAAGGTGTTACTGAGTTTTTGTCATCAAGGTTTGATTTCATTATTTCTTTCAATCAGGTTGTATTTGTGGGGTTTTGTTTCAATTCTTCCATTTTTCAATCGTTTAAAGATGACAGGTTTCATTCATCGATTGTTTCTTACCATCAAAAACATCGTCTTCTTCTTTATCAGACCTGACACCTCTCCCGGGGGTTTTTCACTTCTTTGCGGGACTTGCTTTTCCACCGTGTTTTGTTTCCCCGGGGCTGGATTTAAGAAAAGCTTATCAGGGCTTCATATTTTTGCTGCCCAATTTGTTGGTTGGTTTTGTTCAGCTCTTTGGAACTGTTGCTTTTTATCTGTGCACCGCCAGTTCCTTACGTTTTTACATGAAAGGGTTTCCCCGCTGTGCTGGTCCCTCTCGTGCTATGTCCATGGCTGTATTTAATGTTTCCTTAGTCCGGGACTTAAAACTTTTTCGCGTTTACTGGTTTTTGTCAAAACCCCCCTGACCATCTCATCTTCCTCTCCATAAGCACAGTCCTTACCCGTGAATTTTACCCTTCAGTTTGCTATTGGATTGCGCTTGGGTGCCTTATATGGGTGGGCACTAAATTACAAGCGCCGTACCTGTCCCATGAACAAATTTTAAAATGTAGGTTTACATCTCTTTTTTTCAAATAAGAACTCTGAATATGGGTTTTATATGTCCTCCCCTTATTTTTGCTGCCTTCTCATTTATAATGCATTTTTCTTGCGCTTTTTTGGCTCTTCCTGGTTTTTTATGACTGCTGGGTTCTGGGGCGTGATGATTCACGGGGTCCGCCCCATTGGGCTCATCTCCATTACAGTAAATGGGGAAAAATGCTTCCCGTTATACCTTACGCAAATTTGATATAAAAACCCGCCCCCTTTTTGGAAGCTGTAAAAGGAAGAAACCCGCAAATTTCAGCCTTCCACCCACAGGAATTGGAGGGGTTTTATGAGTCATGGTGGTCAGTGAGTGAGTGAGTAGGGCTTTTGCCTTTTTTAGTATAGATTTAAACACCTTTACTAAAAAACATAAATACAAAAAACAATTAGATGAAATAAATGAAATTTAACCTTACTTTACTTTTTAAATTGGTTTTTTTTTACAGTTGTAGATCACGTTTCGGCATCGGTATGCAGCACCATTCCCCGGGCCTGCCACCTTCATCCCCTTGGAACCCGGTTCCGACCATAATTCATTCCCCCTCGGGAAAAAAACCGATTTAGTCATGCAAAAAAATTTCCCCTTAAGTTGTTAAATAAAATTTAAACCGTTCAATCTCGAACTGTTTTAAATATATTTTTTTGTTTTTTTAAACACAAATATAGTTAATAATACCATGAATCCAAGAAAAAGTAAACTAAATGAAAAAAATTGAATAACACTGAGAAAACTTTGACAACAGAAAAATAACACTGCAAAAAGGGTTTAATTTCCTCAACCACTCCTGAAAACACTTTTTTTTAAGGTTTTAAGCACAGGGAAAAAAATTTCATTTGAAAAAACCATAATTTAATAAACCACCAAGAAAAATATCATTCAACAATGCTCCCGAACCCTGCTGTAAACAGAAGTGAAAACAAAAAAGCCCCTTCTTCTTTAACTCCTTTCTGCCTTATCCGCCCTCTGTGTGGTGTTCTCTCTTCCGACCTGTGTGTGTGTTCTCTGCATCTGTGTGTGATTTTCTATGCACCTGTGTGTGTGTCTCTTCCCCCCTGTGTTGGCGTGCGTGTCTCTTGGGTTTTGTGTGTGTCTCTCCTTTGGCCGTGTGTGTTTTGTGTGTGTGTGTGGCGGGTCTCTCTGCGGGGAATTACGGGGAATGAACCTCGGAAATCATGGGGTCACAAACCGAAAAGGAAACTGGCTTGTTTGTATACGGTATGGGAAAAATTTTAACAGATGCAAAGTTTGGAAACTTTTTTGGGACTTTAGCGTTAAAAAGAACCCGGATCTACGCTTTTCAACTATCAATTCAAATTCGCTAAAAACACAAAATCCGTGAAAATTCCCTAATTATAGGGGGGTTGTTCCTAAAATCTACAACTGGTGTACTGGCCGCTCATGGGGATCATGGGTTTTTTTGGGGGGGGGTAAAACAAAAGGTAGTGAAATTTCTGAAACTTTTAGTCATATTCAAACAAAGGTTTATACCAACAAAATTTTTGGCCAAACAGGACTTTTACTAAGGTGGACTTATTTTAAAGTGGGGTTTTTATCAAAAATAGCTGTACTAATATTTGACTGATCCTTTATCAAGTTGAATTACAACATCCAGGTACAATTGATTACATTTCTTTTTGTCACAAATTAGAAAACCCCAGGTTGAGTGGGCTTGTGGTCAGAAATTTCAGTACGGAGTTGAACTCACAACCAGGGGTTTTTAAGTCCTAGGTCCAAATCCTTAAACACTGCAACACACTTTGCAATAAATTTTGCTCTTCAAAAAAAACTAAAAAAATATTGTGTATAAAAACACTTACATAATTTTTTCCATACATCTGATTAATCAAAATTTTACAAACTGATGACCATTTCTTTGAAAATTTCTGCAAAAACCGTTAAACATTAAATACCCATAAAATCTTAAAAAAAAAGAAATTAATAGACAAATATTTAAGATCTTCATGGAACTATTTAAAATGGTCAAACACAAACAAGATCTAATGTTTAGGCCTTATATGGACATCTGGGCTCAGCATCATAAATGGAACACAGAAAATTATTAACAGAATAAACATCAAACAGAAAAAATAGAAACTACTAATTACGAATACAATTAAAAGAAAAAAAGCATAAACATATTAGCAACAAAAGGGAAACAAAAAAACACAAATATCAAAAACAACAGAAAAAGACTGAATCTGGGATGGGACTTTGGTAAAAAAAACACTTGGGCCCTCCTGGGCAACTCTGAAACTGAAGAAACCCTAGTGGCTGCGGGTTTTATTCCCAAACCCTTTTCTTATTTTGATAGATAGATAGATAGATAGATAGATAGATAGATAGATAGATAGATAGATAGATAGATAGATAGATAGATAGATAGATAGATGCCTGCCTTCTTAACAAGTTTGTCCACGTAAAAGCTTTCATCTTTATGCTGCCTCCCCAGCACACCACTGCATAGAAGAGCACTTACCACACCGTCGGGTTTAGAGACATCGCAGATCTTTTTGCAATGTTGAAGGATCTCAACCTTCTCAGAAAGTATAGTCGGCTCGACCTTTCTTACATAGAGGATCAGTATTGGCAGTCCAGTCCCAAATTTGTCATCCAGCTGCACTCCCAGATATTTATAGGTCTGCACCCTCTGCACACAGTCACCTCCCGATGATCACAGGGTCCACGAGGGGCCTGGGCCTCCTAAAATCCACCACCAGCTCCCTTGGTTTTGCTGGTGTTAAGATGTAAATGGTTTGGGGTTGCACCATTTAACAAAGTCTTTGATTAGCTTCCGTACTCCTCCTCCTGCCCACTCCTGATGCAGCCCACAATAGCAGTGTCATCAGCAAACTTTTGCTGGCAGGACTCGAATCATGTGGAAGTCTGATGTATTTAGATTGAACAGGACGGAGAAAGTACAGTCCCTACGGCACCCTGTATTGCTGAACACAATGTCAGACCTGCAGTTCCCAAGGCCAATATTGAGGTCTGTCTGTAAGATAGTCCACGATCCATTTAGAAGCCAGTCCTCACAGATCTTATTTAAGTTCATAGCTTGTTCATGTTTTTAACTCTACTATGTCAGTTCATTCTTAAATCATAGATTATTTTTCCCTTTCTAATGATGTGTATCATTCAAATGTTTTGAAGTCTAAAATAGATAAGTAATTTTGAGTTCTTCCCTTTGTCTTCAGTTTCCTTCTGATTACTTAATTAAACCAAACAGTGAATGATTTAAGGGGATCAGTCTTATATATCAATACATTAATCAAGTTATTTAGTAGCAAAAAGTCACTAATTAAGAAAATGGTTAGAATGAAAACCTGTAGCCTCTGTGACTCCCAGGATTGAACTGGCTAAAACTGCTCTGACCATAGTAAACAATCACACAAAATTGTCAATGTTATAGTTGAATAATTCAAAAGATGAAAGAATATTCTTAGTTGTTAGGAATCTCATACTGATTTCAAATGATTTAATAATAATGGTTAATAGATTTTCAAATTGTTTAATGACTCCAAATGATCACCAACATTTTCCACTCTGGTACCACCAAGATTTTCATAGTCATATTGTGTCAATTTCACTATCACATGGGTGTTTACTGGCTCAACTCAAAAGCAGGTTAGAGAATTATTGGTAGTGACAATACACCATTTCATTCTGCAGTAGTCACAAAAAATGACAGACTTTAAATGGTTATTCATTTGGGAAGGTGTTCTAGATAAAATAAAACAGTTCTTTTATAAGGCCAATCTTGTTTATCTGCACTCTTTTTCTGGCTTACAGCTGGGATGGTGCCCTGTGAATTTTCTCCATTTGCTTTTAAATTGGTTTCACCTACCATCCTATGTGAAGTGACAAGCAAGATTCAAGCTATAGTATCTCAAACAACAAAGTCTAACATCACCACAGTCTTTGATGGCATCCAATTACTACCTAAACCTACCTCCTACTCCACTGGGCAAAAGACAAACCATTTATACAAAAGTCATACTGGCGTGTGTCATGCCAGCATGGGTCAATTTGAGCCAAATTGTGCAAAAATAGATTTAGGAAAATTATATGTACCTTTAGAATATATTTTCAGTATACTTTAAAATGAATAATGATGCAAAAATACCTGCATACATTTTTTGCTGTCAGGACATTTCTTATATATTGAATAATATGCAGACTAAATTCCCTGGAAATGTTTATGAACTTTACTGAACTTACCAAAGTACACAGATTTAAGTCAATGGAAAAAGTAACTGGACTAGTACAGGCCGGATTATACATGGAGGGGGACCTCCATGCTGGGAGGACCAGGGACAAGCGTGGCCAGGCATTCCCCCCCTGGGCCTTGGGTAAACCACCCTGGGTTGTTAGCGGTGCCTCAGACCCACAGGGCTTCATGGGAGTTGGAGTTTGGGTGCAGCCCTTTTTTGGGATCTCAGGGCTGCCAAGGGTGCTGCAGCAGGGCTGCTGGACCCTATGGCAGTTCTGCCCCCAAAGAAGTGCTGCGGCGAGCAATCAAACACCTGGAGCATTTCCCGGGCGATTTGTAAAGGACCAGCAGCCACTACTCCAGAGAGCCAGAGTCAGGATTAGGGCTGAAAGCTTAAAGGAGGTGGGTAAGAAGTAAAAGAAAGGGGTTAATTGTTTGTGCTTGCTTGTGCTTGGACTGTGTCATCTTGTAGGGAACAGGGAAGGTGTTTCCCACAAGGGGGAAAAATTTAAGAAAATTAAAACTTGTGTGCGTGAACTTATTTCCCAAGCGTGTCTGTGTGGGTTTAGCTGGTGATGCCAGCCAGGGGAGAACAGGTGCAATGGACTTTTAGTGTCCCGTCAGCTAGGGAAGCCCTTTGTCCATTATGCTGGACTAATTATTGTGGCCAGAAAAGGACCCGAGCTGCAAGGCAGCTAGTTCTCTGAACCACTGCACCATCATTTCCCTCCGACAAATTTAATAGAATCAGACATCAGAACAATAAAAATTTTCCGCAGAAAGTAGCAGACAGGAAGCATGGGTTTCACTAAAACTTGCTTGTCCACCACAGATTTGTGCAGGTACTCAGCCCTCCTGAACTGAAAGTACAGTTTGACTATTTTTTTTTTCCCCCAAAAACTTTTGTCCCCTACATCCACTGCTTAAATGCACAATAGCCCTGTAAATTCTTCACTCTTTCCTTTTGCATACACTGCACGCACTCTAGGAATACTTAAAGATGTGGTCCAACATATTACACACAGGTCACATACAAGTCTGCAAAATAAGACACAAAAACACTGGCTATTCAGTTTCCTTCTGTGTGAGTGTTTTTATGCTTAAATGTAATACAGGTTTCTTATTTTAGCCCACACCTAGGATCAACATCATATACTGTACTTGGGGAGTATCCCATCCAGCATTGGCAGCTACAGCTCTGTGTTTATCACATGGTCTTGCATCATGGCTCCAGAAAAAAAACAATCATCTACACGGCCGCACGGAAAATATTGGCCAAAATGAGGCCCGCGGCAAGCACAGTATAGTCACTGTGAAAAACACTTTGGTGATTTTACAGATCAACACTACTCTCCATCATCTTTATGGCAATGCTCATTTGGAAAGCTCACTGTAGGAGATTTGAAATTCTTGATGAGTAGAATTTGTAGGACTATAAATGCACTGCCCCTTCAATAAGCTGGAGACAGCTTACTTTTAATGCTTCAGTGACTTTTGTAGAGGTGACACCACATGTAACATCAACAATCTACTTGGCTACAAATACAGTCATTCCTTAAGGCATTTTCAATGTTTGCATTATTTGTAAGATAAAATAATAGTGAAATAAAATCTCATACGAGTTGTGTAAAATAACCAGACTGCTCTTATTGTTATTGCACTAGTGAAGTGTAAAATGGGTCAATACTCCCTTTTCTTAGATTTTAACCAATGCTTCTTATCAGTTTCAACAATATTTCAACCAGTTTGACTCCAGCCCATTTTTTGTTAGCCTTCTTCTTCTGCTACCATCAGAAAAATGTCACCAAACTTGAATGAATCCACTTTAAATTTCTTTTAAAAATTCAGCACTGATGACAATATCCAGAAAATCAGTGAAATCGTGTGAGGTAAACCTACTAAGTGTGAGGATGATTAGTAAAATGGTTAATATTGACAAAAAAAACATTTTGCATGAAAACTTAACATCGGAAAGTCATGCAAAAAATGGTTCCGGAGTTCTTTGTTCTTCAGAAGGAAAATCGTTCAGCAATTTGTTTTTGGGTGTTTTGGGGCAAATTGATGGAACGAAAAAATATCCTGGTAATGGATCTCCCACCATAATCACCCGACCTGGCACCATGTGACTTCTTTTTGTTTCCAAAAGTCAATGGCACGTTGAAAGGAAAGTATTTTGAAACAACAGATGTCATGAAACAAGCAGTGACAGCTGCCATGAACCTTCAAACACTGCTTTGAGCAATAGGACAAGTGTCACCAGCGGTGTGTGGATGCATGGGAGGTATATTGAAGGAGAAGTACATTTTGCAAATCTGAAAATAATAAAATATTTTATGGCATCAGTCCGGTTATTTTATACACACCTTGTATTATACCACATCCATTTGCTAGAGGAACACAACATCATTTACTTTAAAGTATTTTAAAATACTTTGAAAATCCTCATAGTATACACATAGTGTAATGACAACAAAAGACACAAAAAGTTTTGCAGTACCCAAAAGGTATGTCCCTTGTAATTAGAAGGTAAATTTAATAATCACAACAACAGACCATGATGTTTTGATTTTGTAGCCCTGCAGTTGCTCAGAACATACGTGTCTCACACTTACTAATCTGGGAAAATATGAAAGTGGCTATTAAAGCAAATAATTATGATAATAATGATGTTTTAAATATTTAAAAATTCACTGAAGCATAAATGTATTCCACAGGCTAGTCTTTCAGCATGGATATAAAGTACACAGTGAATTTTACCAGAAAGCTTAAAATTTATTTTACTTATTCTTTCATTCATCCTTCCTTACTGGAAGTCAGAGATATGGAAAGACCCACTGCTCACAAACACACACATACAGCATATAGCAACCATACCACATGCACTTCAGAAGAGGTCATCCAAACCCGAAGCTAAGGATGTTTGGGCCTGGCCACTAATCAACAGACACTTGGACATAAATCCCGCATATGCAAACTGAAGAACATGTTCATAATAAATAAAACTTTACAACCAATAAATCACACTGACTTAATATATATATATATATATATATATATATATATATATATATATATATATATATTATATATTGTAATAAATAAAAGTCTTTCAAAAATAGAAAAAGATTTGGGGATGCGTCCCCATATATTATCGTCAGACAAAGTGAAAAAAGGTTGATTCAGAATGACTTTTCAGTACAGAATGAATGAATACATGGTAACAAAATGGCGTTAAATAACAGATTGATGGGAGAAATGGTTGGCGGAATGCGATTGAGCGGACCCGCGTGAA